>NW_020646638.1:605911-606376 GCF_003573695.1 Papaver somniferum | reverse complement strand
TATATTTAAATGCAAAATGGTCCCCGGCAGCGGCGCCAAAAACTTGGTGGGCCCGGAGGAGTGTATAAAATTAAGCGCAATGAAACGCAAGCCTACAGTAATACCGCAAGTGCACGGTCGTCGGTTGTAGCTCGTGCAAGTACGGGTCGATCCACAGAGACTGGGTGTGTTTGGAGTTCTCTAGCTATTTTGGGCTCTAATTTGTTGTTGGTTAACTATGAAGCCTTTTGGGCTTTGGGCTTAGGGTACCTTTGGATTATAGGCTTGTTGTCTTAATGAAATGAACTGAGCTTGGTAACAGTGAACTGGGCCTTGGGATTGAATTTGGGCTTGGGCTTAGTGTAATGAACTGAGCCTGGTAACAGTGAACTGGGCCTTAGACCTTAATGATGATCTGGGCCTTTGAGGAACTGAACTTCAGTTTTGATTTAGCTAGGCCTTTAGTGGACTGAACTTGAGCTCTGA
>NW_020646638.1:605051-605901 GCF_003573695.1 Papaver somniferum | reverse complement strand
TAAGTAAGAAAAATATTTATTCTTGAAAACAATGAAAATACAGAATATGGGATAAAATGTAGAATTAATGCACAAAAGATGAGTTAAAATGCCAACAAAAAGGGATAAATATATACATTATTTGGCACTCATCAAATACCCCCAAACCTGAATTTTACTTGTCCTCAAGTAAAACAAAACTAAGGAAATCCTAACTATACCACTGTCGCTGGTCTCTCGAATGCATTTAGCGTATGCACTAAGCCTTTTAAACCACTAAGTGTCCCTAGTGGACGAGTGAAGTCTCGTGAAGGTTTACCAGAGGTGTGCCTACAAAACCTAAGGACAAAATATGAGCTCAGATTCCATCAAATGTGACATGTGCAAGTCAGTTTAAGCTCACAGCAAAATGGAGATGTCAATCTAGCTATCTAAGGCACAATCCTAGCACTGATAACAAAAAAAGATATGTGATAAGAGTGTAAAGTGTATCTACACATGTGTAAAGAAAGATCGGATGTTATGACTACTAATCACCAAGAGATAGTTTCTCAGGCTAAGAACCAAGGTCGAAATCTAGCTAGCTGTCCGGACTTTACGAGAATTGTGAATGAGTAGGAGGTATTTCACAATCACTCGCGTTGTACATCAATGGCATACACCCTCCTTGCTTATTACAATAAAACACAAAAGATGACTATTTACATGACTCTTATTTACATTGACTATTCTCTTTTTATTTTTGGAACAAGAGAGAATGGAATTGATAAATACTTGTTTTTTTTGTATTTTTCTGATATTTTTTTCTCTTCTTTTTTTTTCTGAATATATACATCATTTTTTTTTTTTTTTTTTTTTTTTTTTTTTTTTT
>NW_020646638.1:555988-604638 GCF_003573695.1 Papaver somniferum | reverse complement strand
TGAATTGGTGGTGACCCATGCCTCTTCTCTTCTCTCTCGATCCTTCTCTGCCCTCAATTTCAATCTATAGCCTCATCTATCTCATCAACTCTTCACGCCTAGGGTTCCAGCGAGAAAGAGGGGTGATGGGCTGATGTAATAGATGGCTAGAGAGTAGGGGGATGTATAGGTGATTGAGACAGAGGAGTTGGTGGTAGAAATGGTGGTGACAGGAGCGATGGATGATGGAAGTAGCAGGTGAGGTATGGTGGTGGTGGTAGTTTCTCTGCAGAGGGATGGAGAAGAAGGAGGAAGTCGATAGAATGGGAAGAAGGGGCTGTTTGGCTAGGTCATAGGGTTCGGTCACTATGGTGTGTAGCGAGATCATCGAGTTCGATGTTCGGCGAAGCTGAGCGGTGGATGTTGGAATTTGGAAGGAATCGAACGGCGTCAAGGATACTGGATTAAGCGACCGTTGGATTGCGAGATACAACGAATTTAACGGCACCAGATGGAGTTAGGTGCTGTAGTGTGAAGCAGGATCTTCAGACCTCGATGCACTGACGATGCTGCGACCATTGGATGTAGATGGATCCAATCTGACGGCTACAGGAGAATGGGCTTTGGGTCTTGTTATTTGGCTTGGGAGATAAGTTGGGCTTGGGATAATTCTGAGCCCATTTCTTCTTGTGAGAACAATCTCTTCCTTGTTAAGCCCATTGCTAGCCTTTTGGTCTTGTGCACAACATTCTTCGCGGCTTCCTTGCGTAATTTCTCCCGGCTTTTCACTACTTTTCTGCTCTTTTCCGCTCTACTATTCATCCAAACTTTATTTATTACCTAAAAATGCAAAATTAAGTAAGAAAAATATTTATTCTTGAAAACAAAGAAAATACAGAATATGGGATAAAATGTAGAATTAATGCACAAAAGATGAGTTAAATGCCAAGAAAAATATATAGAAATATGCACTTTTTAGCACTCATCAAATACCCCCAAACCTGAATTTTACTTGTCCTCAAGTAAAACAAAACTAAGGAAATCCTAACTATACAACTGTCGCTGGTCTCTCGAATGCATTTAGCGTATGCACTAAGCCTTTTAAACCACTAAGTGTCCCTAGTGGACGAGTTGAAGTCTCGTGAAGGTTTGCTTAGAACGTACCTACAAAGTTCTAGGTCAAAATATAAGCTCAGATTCCATCAAATGTGACATGTGCAAGTCAGTTAAGCTCACAGCAAAATGGAGATGTCAATCTAGCTATCAAGGCACAATCCTAGCACTGATAACAAAAAAAGGACATGTGATAAGAGTGTAAAGTGTATCTACACATGTGTAAAGAAAGATCGGATGTTATGACTACTAATCACCAAGAGATAGTTTCTCAGGCTAAGAACCAAGGTCGAAATCTAGCTAGCTGTCCGGACTTTACGAGAATTGTGAATGAGTTGGAGGAATTTCACAATTACTCGCGTTGTACATCAATGACATACACCCTCCTTGCTTATTACAATGAAACAACAAAATGACTCTTTACATGACTCTTATTTACATTGACTATTCTCTTTTTATTTTTGGAACAAGAGATGATGGAATTGATAAATACTTGATTTTTTTGTATTTTTCTGATTTTTTTTTTTTTTTTTTGATGCAAGGAAACACTTTGATACATATACAAAAGGAAACAAAAATTACATGACACTTTGCAAGAGGTAGCCCTTTTTGATGCACCCAGTTAAATTCGATGGTTGTCTTTCTTAACGTAACCTCCACCTTCTATCCCAACCAACCAAAGAACAAGCTAGTCAAGTTTCGTTCAGTATTCTAAAGTGATTGGCAATCGTAACTTCCTATCAAACACCTTGAAGATCGAGGCCATACATGTATTGGTAGATCGTGCGCGTGCAAATTTCTTATCACTATGTGAATTGTGCTAGAATCAGGGTGCCTAAATATCTAGACTAAGACTCCTAATAAAAATACATATTTGCACAAGAGTCAACATTTCAAGGTAAATGAGCTCCATTTTTATGATTTTTCATTTTTTTAATTTTTTTCAATTTTGATTTTTCAATTTTTTTGGAATTTTTCAATTTTTTCAAAAAGAAGAAGGAGTTCGTTTTCAATTATGGCAAATTATCATGGTATCTACTCTATACCCCCAAACCTAAACTAAACATTGTCCTCAATGTTTCAAAATATGGAAAGAATTAAAATGCAACATATGGAAAGGGACATGCTGAGTAGAGTAAAAGGAGAGAGAATACCCGATTTCGGCGAAAGCAGAATTAAAACTCCGTTATTCAAGGCAAAAATCCAACATATTTCAGCCGAGATCATATTGGATGAGCAGAAAATATATACAAAAAGGAATTTTAACTAACACATTATCTACAAGAAAATTTGGTTTTTAATGGGATTGGACTTTTTGGGAAAAAAAAAATTTGGTTTTGTCGGGAATGAAAACTTTTTGGAAAAATTTTGGTTTTTATGGGAGAAATTTTTGGTTTTTTTTGAAATTGGGAGCAAAAGAAAATTTTGGTTTTTGAATGGGAGAAAAGTAAATTTTTTTTTTTTTTTTTTAAAAAGAAAATAAAATTTGGTTTTTGTATGGGAGCAAGCCCACTGTTTGTCCACTAATGGAATGGAAGGAAGGCTGCGGCCCATGAAACACTAAGTTTTAATTTTGAAAGTTTAATTTGGCCCAGTTGGTTAAGGCCCGACGTTTGTTTTAAAACTTTGGTTTCGAGGTCCACTCTTGAGTGGAAGCAAGCCCACAATCGGTTACAAGCTCAGCTGGGTTTAAACCCAGAGTCCAAAATACAAGTCCAATGAAAGAATTTAAACAAGCCCACAAATTAAACAAACAAGCCCACAAATAAATTATTACAAACCCAACAGAAAATAAGAGAAGCCCAAAAATTGGCTTTAATATTACATGCCCACAATTAAAAAAATTGGAAGCCCACAATTCGGGTTCTCTTAAATGGGTTACCTTTTAAGCACAGCCCAGCTGCTCTGATATTGTTGCAAAAACCCAGTTGGGTCTTGGTTCTTTTCCTTGGTGGCGTCCCAGCAGAGGAAAAACTGGTTCAGAACAGCAGGTCCAACAGCAAATGAAGTGAAGCAGATGCAGATGCAAATGCTATGCAGTGAAATGCAAAAATAGCTAATAAAACAACAAGAAAAACACAGCACCAATCCCCGGTAGCGGCGCCAAAAACTTGGTGGGCCCGGAGATGCGTATATTTAAATGCAAAATGGTCCCCGGCAGCGGCGCCAAAAACTTGGTGGGCCCGGAGGAGTGTATAAAATTAAGCGCAATGAAACGCAAGCCTACAGTAATACCGCAAGTGCACGGTCGTCGGTTGTAGCTCGTGCAAGTACGGGTCGATCCACAGAGACTGGGTGTGTTTGGAGTTCTCTAGCTATTTTGGGCTCTAATTTGTTGTTGGTTAACTATGAAGCCTTTTGGGCTTTGGGCTTAGGGTACCTTTGGATTATAGGCTTGTTGTCTTAATGAAATGAACTGAGCTTGGTAACAGTGAACTGGGCCTTGGGATTGAATTTGGGCTTGGGCTTAGTGTAATGAACTGAGCCTGGTAACAGTGAACTGGGCCTTAGACCTTAATGATGATCTGGGCCTTTGAGGAACTGAACTTCAGTTTTGATTTAGCTAGGCCTTTAGTGGACTGAACTTGAGCTCTGAAGAGGAAGCAGCAGCAGCAGTAGGACTTAGGCCTTAACCAGCTGCAGCAACAGCAGCTGCAGCATAAGGCAACAGCAGGGGAAGCAACAGCAGCAGTAGCACAAGCAGTGGAAGGGAGGCAGCAACAGGGCAAAACAAGGCAAGAGGAAGAAAACAGAGATGGCAGTGAAGCAAAGACTATGGAGAAAATTTACAAGACAATGACTAAACAAGCAAAGCAAGGCAATATAGCAAAGGGAAAGAACACAGCAACTACAAGCAGAGAACAATGCAAGTGAACCAAGGCCTAAGCCAAGGGCAGGGGAGATGGTGAAACTGAAATGGTGACAATGCAAGGCCAAGGCAGTGGCTCTAGGCATACAAATAGAATGGGAAGAGAATTAGCTTGCTATGAGCACTAATTTCTCCCAATGCTCAATCAACACAATGCATCCTAAGCATACAAATGGAATGGGAAAGAGAATTAGCTTGCTATGAGCACTAATTTCTCCCATTGCTCAATCAAAACAATGCTTCAAAGCTTCTAGCCTAACATTCCACTAAACATGTATCACATAACAGGTACATTAACAGGAAATTAAAACAGGAAATTAAAACATGCACATCAACAGGAACATAACAAACATGAACATCAACAGGAAATTAAAACAGGGAAAGAAACTAACATGCAATAAACTGAAATTGAAGCAGGAATTGAAATTGAAAATTAAATTGAAACAGAAACCCTAAATTGATTTTGAAATTAAAAACAGAAATTAGAAGTGAACCTAACCCAAATTGGGTGGTTACTTGGCTAGTCCAAGAACACCTTCTACACCATACCCATCTCTCAATTTATACAAAAAAGGAATGACGAACCCTAATTCCCAAAACCGAGAAAACTAGGGTTAGGGTTTACCTAAAATTCTTCACCCACGTCGACGACCCATGCTCTCTTCTTATTCCTCCTGCTCTTCCCATGCTTCTATTGCTTCTTCTTCCATCTCTGTCATGCCTATAACTCTATTTCCCTAATTTCAAAACCCTAAATTTGAGAGGGTTTGTGAAACTAGCGAAATAGGCTGATAGGATGGATGGGTTTCTGGTTATAGGTAGAGTAGAGTGATTTGGTGGCGTAGATGGTGGAGTGATTTGGGGAGAAGATGGTGGTGATGGAGACGGACATGGTGGTGGTACGGGTTCTGAAGGAAGAAGAGATGGAGAAGAAAGAAGAAAGGTGCGTTTGGCTGGGTATAGGGTGTTCGATACTTGGGTGTTAGGCGGGTTCAGCGAGGTTTGATGATCTGCGACAAGGAGCGATGGATGGGAAGATGGTAGGTGGATCCAACGGCGATACGGAGGTAAGCGTGTAGCGACCGTCGGATGAAGGGATGTAGCAAAACGGACGACCCAAGATGGAGATGGGCGTTGTGATGTAAAGCGGGGGCTTCGGAGTTTGATGTGCGATGATGGAGCGACCGTAGGATGCTGAAATGCTTCGATCTGACGGCTGAAATCCGAGACGGGCTTGGATATAGAAAATGGGTTTGGGTAAGGGTTTTGGGCCTTGGGTATGCCAAGCCCATATCTTCTTTAAGAACAATTCTTCCTCTTCAAGCCCACTTCTAGCCTTTTGGTCTTGTGCGCACCATTCTTTGTGGCTTCCTTGCGTAATTTCTTCCGGCTTTTCACCACTCTTCAGCTCTTTTCCGCTCCGCAATTCATCCAGACTTTATTTATTACCTAAAAATGCAAAATTAAGTAAGAAAAATATTTATTCTTGAAAACAATGAAAATACAGAATATGGGATAAAATGTAGTATTAATGCACAAAAGATGAGTTAAATGCCAACAAAAAGGGATAAATATATACAATATTTGGCACTCATCAAATACCCCCAAACCTGAATTTTACTTGTCCTCAAGTAAAACAAAACTAAGGAAATCCTACCTATACCACTGTCGCTGGTCTCTCGAATGCATTTAGCGTATGCACTAAGCCTTTTAAACCACTAAGTGTCCCTAGTGGACGAGTTGAAGTCTCGTGAAGGTTTGCTTAGAACGTACCTACAAAGTTCTAGGTCAAAATATAAGCTCAGATTCCATCAAATGTGACATGTGCAAGTCAGTTAAGCTCACAGCAAAATGGAGATGTCAATCTAGCTATCAAGGCACAATCCTAGCACTGATAACAAAAAAAGGACATGTGATAAGAGTGTAAAGTGTATCTACACATGTGTAAAGAAAGATCGGATGTTATGACTACTAATCACCAAGAGATAGTTTCTCAGGCTAAGAACCAAGGTCGAAATCTAGCTAGCTGTCCGGACTTTACGAGAATTGTGAATGAGTTGGAGGTGTTTCACAATTACTCGCGTTGTACATCAATGGCATACACCCTTCCTTGCTTATTACAATGAAACAACAAAATGACTCTTTACATGACTCTTATTTACATTGACTACTCTCTTTTATTTTTGGAACAAGAGAGGATGGAATTGATAAATACTTGATTTTTTTGTATTTTTCTGATATTTTTTCTGAATATATACATCGTTTTTTTTTTTTTTTTTTTTGGAACAAGGAAACACTTTTGATACATAAGGAAAAAGAAACAAAAAATTACATGACACTTTGCAAGAGGTAGCCCTTTTTGATGCACCCAGTTAAATTCGATGGTTGTTTTTCTTAATGTAACCTCCACCTTCTATCCCAACCAACCAAAGAACAAGCTAGTCAAGTTTCGTTCAGTATTCTAAAGTGATTGGCAATCGTAACTTCCTATCAAACACCTTGAAGATCGAGGCCATACATGTATTGGTAGATCGTGCGCGTGCAAATTTCTTATCACTATGTGAATTGTGCTAGAATCAGGGTGCCTAAATATCTAGACTAAGACTCCTAATAAAAATACATATTTGCACAAGAGTCAACATTTCAAGGTAAATGAGCTCCATTTTTATGATTTTTCTAATTTTTTAATTTTTTTAGAATTTTGATTTTTCAATTTTTTTGGAATTTTTCAATTTTTTCAAAAAAGAAGAAGGAGTTCGTTTTCAATTATGGCAAATTATCATGGTATCTACTCTATACCCCCAAACCTAAACTAAACATTGTCCTCAATGTTTCAAAATATGGAAAGAATTAAAATGCAACATATGGAAAGGGACATGCTGAGTAGAGTAAAAGGAGAGAGAATACCCGATTTCGGCGAAAGCAGAATTAAAACTCCGTTATTCAAGGCAAAAATCCAACATATTTCAGCCGAGATCATATTGGATTAGCAAAATATATACAAAAGGAACAAAAGGGTTTTTAAGAAATTTTATCTACTGGATTATATACAAAAAAATCACCATACACCAAAAGTCTAAAGAGTTGAGGATCAACCCAAAAGAAAAAGTGTAGAGACATGGAAAGTTTCAAAACACTAAAATTGGACTTAAATGGGAGAAAAATAAAACTTTTTTTTTTTTTTTTTTTTAAAAAGAAAATAAAATTTGGTTTTTGAATGGGAGCAAGCCCACTGTTTGTCCTCTAATGGAATGGAAGGAAGGCTGCGGCCCACGAAACACTAAGTTTTAATTTTGAAAGTTTAATTTGGCCCAGTTGGTTAAGGCCCGACGTTTGTTTTAAAACTTTGGTTTCGAGGTCCACTCTTGAGTGGAAGCAAGCCCACAATCGGTTACAAGCTCAGCTGGGTTTAAACCCAGAGTCCAAAATACAAGTCCAATGAAAGAATTTAAACAAGCCCACAAATTAAACAAACAAGCCCACAAATAAATTATTACAAACCCAACAGAAAATAAGAGAAGCCCAAAAATTGGCTTTAATATTACAAGCCCACAATTAAAAAATTGGAAGCCCACAATTCGGGTTCTCTTAAATGGGTTACCTTTTAAGCACAGCCCAGCTGCTCTGATATTGTTGCAAAAACCCAGTTGGGCTTTGGTTCTTTTCCTTGGTGGCGTCCCAGCAGAGGAAAAACAGGTTCAGAACAGCAGGTCCAACAGCAAATGAAGTGAAGCAGATGCAGATGCAAATGCTATGCAGTGAAATGCAAAAATAGCTAATAAAACAACAAGAAAAACACAGCACCAATCCCCGGCAACGGCGCCAAAAACTTGATAGCTAAGGAATTAAACCTAAAACTATGGTTATATTTACACCTGCAAGTGCACAGGATCTAAAGTAGAAAGTGAATAAGCAGGGGTTTGTCCACAGGGACTTGGAGGGAGCTATTGTTGTTTTCCTAGAGATTTTTGTGTTGTGTTAAAACACAACTGAGCTGTTTTGGTGTAACTGAATTAGTGACAGAAAGTAAAGTAAATGTGACAGTGAAGTAGAATAAAAACAATGAAGCAAAGGTAACAGTGGCAGTTAACAGGAAACAAAACCAAATAAACCAAGGCTGTTAGCCAAGGGCAGGGAGGAGTTTTCAGCTGTGGCTAAGCTAAGGCTTAGAATCCACCTTGTGTCCTAGCTAAACAATGCAATTCTAGGTTGAAATTAGGATCTTAAGCATACAAAAGGAATGGAAAGAGAATTAGCTTGCTATGAGCACTAATTTCTCCCATTGCTCAATCAAAACAATGCATCCTAAGCATACAAATGGAATGGAAAGAGAATTAGCTTGCTATGAGCACTAATTTCTCCCATTGCTCAATCAAAACAATGCACTAAGGCTCTAACCTAGCATTCCACTATCAGACAGTGCACTGAGGTTTCATCTAAACCTCAGCTGCAACAATTTAGCTCATGCTCAACATATAAACAACATTAACATTCATCACATATGATAATAAGAGCAAATTCAAACAAAACATGACTGAAAATTTACAAAACAAATGAACCAACAGTTGAGGAACTGGCTAGTCCAGTCCTCTTGGGTGAAGCTCTGGCTAATCCAGGCATCCCCTTCATCCTCTACACCATGAGCTATTTATACTTCAAAAGCCCCAATAATTTACAAACCCTAAAATTAAAATTAGGTATTTTCAATTCCGAAATTGCTCACCAAATCCGCTGAATTGGTGGTGACCCATGCCTCTTCTCTTCTCTCTCGATCCTTCTCTGCCCTCAATTTCAATCTATAGCCTCATCTATTTCATCAACTCTTCACGCCTAGGGTTCCAGCGAGAAAGAGGGGTGATGGGCTGATGTAATAGATGGCTAGAGAGTAGGGGGATGTATAGGTGATTGAGACAGAGGAGTTGGTGGTAGAAATGGTGGTGACAGGAGCGATGGATGATGGAAGTAGCAGGTGAGGTATGGTGGTGGTGGTAGTTTCTCTGCAGAGGGATGGAGAAGAAGGAGGAAGTCGATAGAATGGGAAGAAGGGGCTGTTTGGCTAGGTCATAGGGTTCGGTCACTATGGTGTGTAGCGAGATCATCGAGTTCGATGTTCGGCGAAGCTGAGCGGTGGATGGTGGAATTTGGAAGGAATCGAACGGCGTCAAGGATACTGGATTAAGCGACCGTTGGATTGCGAGATACAACGAATTTAACGGCACCATATGGAGTTAGGTGCTGTAGTGTGAAGCAGGATCTTCAGACCTCGATGCACTGACGATGCTGCGACCATTGGATGTAGATGGATCCAATCTGACGGCTACAGGAGAATGGGCTTTGGGTCTTGTTATTTGGCTTGGGAGATAAGTTGGGCTTGGGATAATTCTGAGCCCATTTCTTCTTGTGAGAACAATCTCTTCCTTGTTAAGCCCATTGCTAGCCTTTTGGTCTTGTGCACAACATTCTTCGCGGCTTCCTTGCGTAATTTCTCCCGGCTTTTCACTACTTTTCTGCTCTTTTCCGCTCTGCTATTCATCCAAACTTTATTTATTACCTAAAAATGCAAAATTAAGTAAGAAAAATATTTATTCTTGAAAACAATGAAAATACAGAATATGGGATAAAATGTAGAATTAATGCACAAAAGATGAGTTAAAATGCCAACAAAAAGGGATAAATATATACATTATTTGGCACTCATCACCCAGCCAAGGTTAAAGGGATACTATTGGGTGGTCACATCCCAGCTCAGTGGGTGAAAATAGTTGTCCCACTTTTATAACCCTGAAATGAGTTTCTCCCATTCATTCGTTCCTACATCTGATAATTGAGGAAAAAAAGGAGAATGAAGAGCAGCAGCGACAACAGTTAAAATAGAGATCGAAATGATATTCATAATAGAAGAGATTCAGGAGGAATTGAAGCTCGATATTGATGCAGACATGAACTATTGGTCGAAATCCAAGAACAAAGAAGAAATTGATGAGGGTTAAGATCGAGAAGGGATTGCTGTGAAGATCTCAGAGAATGATTGATTGAAGAATTCAAGCAATGGGTCTGCGTATGATTAGGGTTTCGATTTGTATTTACAGCTAATGGGTCTTATGGTGGTTAATCGATTGTTGCTGTGAATGAAGCAAACGGAAAATCAAGACAGGGAAGAATAATTTGTTGATGAGGAGAGAATCAGATCGAATTGAGGGTTTTCAATCGAGAAGAGGAGATAACAAGATGATTTTGGTGTTAACAGCAAGGAATTGGAGGTGGGTTTGTGCCAAATTTGATAGTGAAGCAGAAATATGTGTTGATTTTCTCAGGAAAGGGCAGATGAACAATTAGGGTTTCAGTTGAGAAGAAACTAGGTTCAGCAAATGGGGATCTGTAATGGATGAAGTCTGAACTGGAGATGAGAATTGATTCTTGAGAAGTGGTGGCTGAGCTAGATTGAGTCTGAGATGCAATGGATGTAGCTGAGATGTTCCTGCAACAATTGATTGTGAGCTGAAATTGCAGGGAAGAGTATGAGGCAACTGAAGCTGAGATGAAACTGGGAGCAATAGAAGATGCAGTCAAGCCATGGTGTTGATTGTGGTTAGTTGTTGCAGGAATTGAATGTGTGGGTGTTACTGAAAACGCAGAGATGGAGATTATGATTGTTTTGGTGCTGTGGCGGTGAATTCAGAGTTTGCAACTGTGCTTTGGTGGTATTGCAGTGTTGCATGGGTGTGTGGCTATGACAGTGGAATGTGGTAAGAGCTCAAAGAGGTGATAGCAGTTGTGGTCCTGAGATGATGCAGTGAGAATGCAGGAGTAGTCAGCTGGTCTTGCTGATACTGTTGGTGCCAATCGCAATGACCAGCATATGGAGTTGAGCTTTGAGTTGAATGCCAAATGATACAGGGAAGTGATGCTTGTCTGTGTGCAATGAGCAAATCTGGAAATCGCAGGTGCAGTTTTGGTGGAGTTATCAAGCAATGGAGAAATGGGTATTGGTGTTGTTGAAGCGGCGACTGAGATGGAACTGGATTGGTCTGAGGTGGTTGTGAATTTGAATGGACTGCAATGTGTGAAGTGATGATGATTTCCAAGGGTTATGGATGTATGAGCTACAGTGAACGCAGTGGATGATGCAGATTGAGGCTAGTTAAGTGATGGTTTTGCAGTTGGAAGTGGACTTGTTGGTACAGTGCTGATGTTGAGCAGATATGTGCCAGGTGATGCTGTTGGTGGTTCTTTGTTGAGGTGTAGCTGCAGTTGGTGATGGGATGGTGATTGTTGAGCAGTGTAGCAGTGTTGCACAATGGTTTTGCAGTAGAAGAGGAGCCATTATGCACAATGATTGTGCAGCAGTAGTATGGCTGGACTGAGCTGTGTGATGCACCATCATTGTGCAACACACAGTTCTGGCTTGGGCAAGACTTTGGCCTGACAAGTCAGTTCAGTTAGACTCTGAGTCAGCTGCGTTGTTTGAGTCAGCTTCTGAATCGGTCTGACTTTGACCGATTTGACCCAGTTTGACCGGTGACCGGGCGGACTTTGCCGGTCACCTGAGACACTATTCTGTCGACTTTTCCGGCCAGTTCCGGCGACGTTTTTTGGGTAGAGTTTCTACATGGGTTTTTCTCACTTTTGGGCCACGTGGATTTTCATCTAATGGACTTTGAGGATTAGACCTAATTTTGGAACAAGAGAAGCATATAAATAGAAAACTCTATCTGTAAACCTAGATATCTCCATCTTATATCTTATTCTACTACTTTTATCCTAGGGTTTTGAACATGATAGTCTTATTTCTTCTTCTTGTTTATGAACTCCATGGATATGATTAGATAACTCTCTTTTGGTTAAGGAATAAGTTGGAATCCCAACCATGATATTTATGCAATGAATTAGTTTTGTCACCATATTTTGTTACTTATGATTCACTTTTAATATTGTTATATGATTTGAATGCATGTTTAGTCGAGTCGCGAATCGATTGAATTAGTTTTCATATCTATTGTTAGATTAGGGTTATTATACGCAAAAGTGATAAATCCTGATTGCAAGTAGCATAATTGTGATTATTGCTTGTAGTGATACATCCTAGTAGTCACAAGTGGATTATAACCTTTGTTAAAACGGATTAGTTCTTTTACACGTTTGTTTGCATTGATTAGTCTTATTTTATGGAACTTAGTGCTCTTAGGCAGTTAAACTTAATTGTGCTTTTACACTTTAGGTTGCTTTCTGGGTAGAATTCACATTTCGCAATTTTTAATGTGTTTGTTGATGACAAGAGGAAATTTGCGGGATATTCTTGCGATCAAGGTATCCTAAGACTTTTAATAAATTGAGATTAAATATCAATTATAGTTATTGTTACAAATTCATGTTTGTGAATGAAAACTAATCCTTGACCAATATCTTCATCTTATTGATTTGTTTGTTTATTTCATTATTTGCTTTTAGTTTATTTTCCTTTACATAAAAATCAGAAATCCCCCCTTGTTTATATAGGGAACCAAAACAATTTGACAACCTAGATCCTCTATGTGGGAACGATCCTTTCTTACCCTTGCTATATTATTTATTTTGAGTTGTGAGAAAGTGTAATTTATTTTTGACGCATACGTCAGCGATCAAAAACCTGGTTCATTGATATATTTAACCAGGACCTCACTGTCAGACAAAGATCTGAGATGTTATTCGATAGTATATATTGTTATTATTAGGCATGTATATTCTCTTGATTTTCATTATGTTGTAATATCATGTTTCCTTTTATTTATTTTTTCATGCGTATAAGAACAGGCCATATTGTAACCTCTTGATTCACTGAATAATATTCTCACATTCTTCAGAATATAAATGCCATGACTATTTCTGTCATGGTATCAGAGCCTGGCAAGATCTGAGAAACCATCTTCCGCTGCAACATAAATCTGAAATATCAAAACCTTACAATGATTTTCTTTCTGATCAATCAACTTGTCTTCACTCTCTATATTGTCAACAACAAACAACAGAAACCCTAGCCGCAAACCTTCATATGTATCTTCTTCTTCAAGATGTCACGAGAAGACTATTAACCCATTACTACAAAATTTGATGGAACAAATTATAATCATTAGTACTTTCTTATGAGAAGTTTTCTCAAAGGAAAAGGAATGTGGAAATATATTGGTGGTACAACTAAACGTCCAAACACTGCCGATACAAGTGGAAAAGAAAAAGATAAATAGCATGTAGGAGAAAGCATGGAAACCTGGGAAATCAATAACCATAAGATACTCACATGGATAAGCAACACGGTGATAACCTCCATAAGCATGCAACTCACCAGATGCGAAACTGCCAAAGAAGCATGGGATTTTCTCTCAAAAAGGCATACCGAATCGACTTTGCTCAACGTTATAAACTTGACCAAGATATCAGATATATGAAACAACAACATGATCAATCCATTTCTGACTTTCATTCTGAAATGTCAGTTATATGGAACCAGTTATCTCTTATGGAACCTAAACGGACAACAAATATTGGATTATGGGAGAAATTTATGGAAGAGTCACGATTAGTCTATCTTTTAATGGCATTGAGAGATGAATTTGAAACTGTTAGGGCATCAATCCTTCATAGATCACCCCTACCAACTATAGAGACTGCACTTTCTGAACTTATCACTGAAGAAACTAGGAAACGAATCAAACCTGATATTCCTATCGTACTAGCATCACCTTCTCGAACAAGTTTTAACAATCATTTCAGCTCTCAAAAATATCATCGTGATACAACTCAAACTGTGTGTTATAACTGCAAGAAACCTGGACATATATCAAAAAACTGCATTCTACCATCTAGCACATCAACATCAGATATGTCTCAAAGTTCAACTTCACAGCCTCATTGTAATTACTGCAAAGAACCTGGACATACAGTAAGAAACCGTACATCACCTTCATCCAGGAACATGAGAGAAAAGAGAAGGCTCAATGCTGCTACATCAACATATAATTCTGCTCCATCCTTGTTAGCTACACCAGCAGTTGAGAAAAGTCCAGACCAGTAGCAGTCACACAAACCAGTCTAGCTGATATTCAAGAGATGCTCGGACAAGCACTTGGTAATAATCACTCAACAACTACTGCTTTCTCAGCTCCATTCAGGGGCATCACATCATTTGACATTTGATTCAACTCTATTTGAGAATAAACATCACATTGTTATACCTAATATCCATACAGTAGATGGATCAGAAATAACTGCTACTCACATTGGTCAGGTTAAAGTTACAAATAAGATATATGTACCTAATGTTCTTATTGTTCCAAAGATTAGAATGAATCTTATATCCATTGGGCAATTGTGTGATCAAGGACTTAATATTTTCTTCTTTCCTTATGGTTGTGTGATACAGGATTCAAGACAGGGAAGATAGTTGGGATAGGCCGTAGAGTTGGTTGACTATATCTCCTTGAAAGCCTCATCATTCCTCAGCAATTCATGAATAAAACAGTTGTTGCATATAATCCTATCTTGCCTTCAACTATCTCTCTATTTATGTCTTGGCATTACAAGTTAGGATATGTTTCTTTTTCTCGTCTTACCTATATGATTAATAAAGGTTTTTTAGGATCTATTCAAGTAGAAAAATAACCTCATTGCGTTGCATGTAAATTGGGAAAACAACCAGCCCTCTCTTTCAATAATAGCATTACATTATCCGCTGCACCCTTTGATCTTATTCATTCAGATGTTTGGGGAAAATCTCCCATTGCATCCAAGGGATGAGCATTATATTATGTGATTTTCATTGATGACTATACTCGCTTTACATGGATACACCTATTCAAATCAAGAGAAGATTTTCTAAAACTATACTTAGATTCCTCTAGGATGATTGAAACACAATTTGGAAAATTTATCAAAATATTTCGTGCTGACCAGGGAGGCGAATTATCTCAAATCCGAAGGTATAAAACTTCAGTTGTCTTGTACTGAAACTCCAGAACAAAATGGAGTTGCAGAAAGAAAATATCGTCACATTATTCAAAAAAAAAGAACTCAATTTCTCTCTGCATCCGTTCCTTCTAACTTTTGGGGAGAATCGGTTCTTACAGCAGTATACACCATCAATCGTATTCCTACTGCTGTCATAGGAGGAATATCTCCATATGAAAGTCTTTATGGTAAGCCACCAGATTACTCTGAACTTCGTGTCTTTGGCTCAACATGTTTTTTTCTCCTTACTGAACGAGAACGTAACAAACTAGGTAAAAAATATCATCTGTGTGTTCTCTTCCTAGTAGCAAAATATCTAGTTTAGAAACATTCTCATATCTAGATCCTTTTGAAGACGTATCCTCAACAAACTCAAATATTCCTATCAATAATACTCTTGATCCTGCAGTTATCTCACCTCCAGAAGTCTCAGAAACAGTCACCAATTACTCTATGGACAATCCTGATGTTGCTTCCCCAGAAAGGAATCCTGCGACTGAAGATACAACTCTGCCACCTCGTACTCGTCGACCATCAGCTAAGTTATCTGACTATCACTACTCTTTATCTTCTATCTTGTCTCTACATGAACCCAAATCTTATAGTGAAGCAGCCACCAGTCCTGTCTGGCAAAACTCTATGGGAGAAGACTTAACAGCACACAAGAATGCAAATACATGGGACATGGTAGATCTTCAGAAGGTAAAATAGAACGGTATAAATTCAGATAACTTAGCTGAGAAAGGAATGGTTATTCTTCAGAGTGCATATGACTCAGCTATGTTTACTCGGAAAATTGAGAAAGGAATGGTTATTCTTCTTTTGTATGTTGATGACATGATCATTACATGCAGTGAATTGAAGGAAATCCATGTTTTGAAGCTTCATCTAAGTTCTTGCTTTGAAAATAAGGATCTTGGTCTCTTGAAATATTTTCTTGGAATCGAAGTTGATAAATTTTTTAATGGTTATTTCATTTCTCAAGTTAAGTATGAAACTGACATTCCTCAACGTGCAGGGTTAACCAATAGAAAGATTGTTGATACTGTTAGAGCATGGCTCGGTTGAACCTATCAAGCGTTGGTATGTCAAGTTTGGTTGTCATATTTTAGTGAATCAAAACTCATGTTGTCGCTTGATTATGTATTATAGTCAACTTCGTATAGGTTAGCTTGAAAGTATTAGGATATGAGACATTACAAGTATTTCGAAGTCTTGAAGATGTAAAGAAGCAAGGAGCTACAACGACAACAATCATCCTTCCACTTGAGGTTAGTGATATTTGACTTGAACTGTTTCATTCCCTAACGTATCTTTCAAGTCGTGCATATTGAAAACATAACTGCGAAGCATATTTGAACTCTAGATAGACATAGTATTAAGGAATACAATACGAGGTTTATTTCTTAACCATTAAACTTTGTAGATAAAACATCGCCATAATCATTTGAATGCTATTGTGATTATGTATGGGTATGAGGTGAGGATTTCATCATAGGGAACAATGTTTACATGTGTTATAAGGAAGTAAGTTCATAAACTTGTTTGTGAACTGAAAAGCAAATTGCCAGGTGTTTTTGGTTTTGTTATTCATTGCATATATTATGAACAACCAATATGTGTTATTGAGTATAACCGCTCACAACTTGTTTGTGTTCTTGGTAGAACTATTCACAAAGGCCCGACTTATGTATTGGTATGACTTTTATTAGTGAAACCGATCTTAAGTAATCACCTGAGATGGTATGATAGGGTTTGTGTATTGTCTGACCAAATATGGGAAAGGGGAACCGATCCTAGTAAGAGGTGCAGTACATCACAAAGGGGAACCGATCCTTGTATGAGGTGCAGCAAGGTTTATAGCAGAAAGGGGAACCGATCCTATGGACATGTGCAACACGTTTTAGGCAAAGGGGAACCGATCCTATGGGAATGTGCAACACATATAAGTTAGATACCATATATATGTGGGGAATCGATCCTAGTACCTAGTCAACCGAATTTTGGAAAGCTAGCGTGACTATGCACAGTACTCACATGGAGGTAGAACCGAAACCTGTTTTGGTAGAACCGTTAAACCCATGATTGTGATTGAATGTTGGTTTGATCAATCACATAGTTCTTGAAAGTCAGATGAACCAATTCTAAACTTGTTTGGAAGTGTGGCAAATCGGTTTCAAGGTTATAAGTGTGAAAGAGAACTTACAAAGTAAGGATGTCGACATACTTTGAACATGTGATTTGAATGTTTATTTCTTTAATTGTTCAAAGATATTCATTAACGGCTAAGGGAAGAGAATCCCAGGATCGAAATATAAGTAAGTTAAAAATCTTTTAATTAAGGTTATTGATTTCATTTTGTAGGGAAATTCCAGAATTAGTAATGTGCATTTACTAATTAGATTTTCCGAGAGATTTCGATCATTATTTTTGGAAAGAGCATTTCCAGGAATTATGGAAACCGAAATTGTGCTTTAATGAATATCTTGAGAATAATTTCGGTTTTGGAAATTCCTTGGTGTCCAAACTTCCTTGTCTATAAATACTTGAAGTTTGCCTTTCTATCAAACTAATCCTTCTTAACAACAAACTTCCTCTTTTGTGGTTGTTACCGGTGTAGCCGCCTATTCAGAGAGGAGAGTAACCTAATTAGGAGAAATATCTTACGGCCGCTCAGTTTAAAGTCTTCTTTGGGATTGAGAAGCTCTAGCATGTACCGTTGGTGGTAAACTAGATAATTGCGGTTAATCTTTTGTTTTCGATTGATTTGATTGACTAACGGTGGTTGAAATCTGATTGCACCTAGTTTGTTTATTCTTGAGAATCTTCTCTTCTGATATAAGATTCACTCAAACTAGTTCAGAGTTTCGACATGGATCTTTAGACTGTTGTGAGTTCTAAAGATGATCTTGTGATAATCCATTGTTAACAGACTCCGTTCTGTGCGTGATTGATCACAAGAGATTCAAGTGATTGTGTGCAGGTTTTTATTGAAGATTTAAGAAGATTTGCAAACAAAGAAGATATTGAAGATCTGACTTGGGTTTATAATATTTGGTGTGCACAATACTTGTTTTGGTAAAAGAGGATCCAATTAATAATCGGTTTATCCTTGTGGTAGATTGGATTGATTAATTGAGTAGATCGGCATCAACACAATTCTTTGGATTAAGAGTGTTGTTGGCTTAATCTTAAACGATTACTTCGGTAATTGAACATAAGATAGATCTAAGGACCCGCCGAAGGAGTTTATGTTAAGATAAACGGAAGAGCCTTTGTCCGACTCATATCACTTGGTTGAATAGAGTTGATACCAAACAGATTTGTTGTTCCTTTTACTGTTTGGAATACGAACCAAAGGAATTGTTCTTTATTTATAAGTTGGAGGCGTGGGAATACAGACCAAACTAGGTGAACTATAGGTTTAGTTGCTTGGTCTCAACTATACGAAGTTAGGTGTAATTTTTTGTAGCGGCTTAATCCTGAGAGTATTCAATTCTGGACAAGGTCCCGGGGTTTTTCTGCATTTGCGGTTTCCTCGTTAACAGAATCTTGTTGTGTCATTTACTTTATATTTCCGCATTATAATTGTTTTATTATAATAAAGTAAATCGCACAAACGTTAATTCATATTTACTTGATAGGCAATCCTATTGTGTTTGGTTAAGTCCGAACCCTTGTATCAAGTAAACATACTTCGTTGTTGTATTGTCTCGATCTCGTATCCATAGACGATCAGACGAAGTGAGCCGATTAGTTGTATTGTCTCGACTCAGTCCATAGACAATCACTTTCGGAGAAAGAACTTATAGGTAGGAAAAGTTTTAGCTTGAGGTATATTTGGGTACCCTCGCCTTTTCAGATACACCTCTTGAACTTAATGTTAAGCTCAATTGTTATGAAGGAAAAGCATTGACTAATCCTACACTATATCGTCATCTAGTAGGAAGTCTCAATTATCTCACTATTACACGACCAGATTTCAGCCATGCAGTTCATATTGTGAGTCAGTTTATGTCATCTCCAAAATCAACGTACTTTGTTGTTGTACTACGAATCTTACGTTACATCAAAGGTACTTTGTATCAAGAATTACACTTCTCAAGTAATTCAGATCTTCGTCTTTGTGCATATTCTGATTCATATTGGGCAGGTGACGTTACTGATCGACGGTCAACCACTGGATATTGTCTATTCTTAGGTAATTCCTTAATCTCCTGGCGTAATAAGAAACAAAATGTGGTATCTCGCTCTAGTGCTGAAGCTGAATATTGTGCTCTTGCTCACATTACTTTAGAAGTTGTTTGGTTACGATGGCTTCTCCAAGATATGGGAGTTACATTATCTGAACCAACTCCACTCTCCTGTGATAACAAAGCTGCTATTCATATTGCTCACAATGATGTGTTTCATGAGCGTACAAAACACGTTGAGATTGACTGTCATTTTGTAAGACATCATTTCAAACGCTGGACAATCACACTGCCATACGTTTCTTCAGAATTGCAGCTAGCAGATATTTTTATCAAGACTTTACCTTCTACTCGTCTCTAGTTCTTGGCTTTCAAACTCAACATGTGCGCTGCACCATCTTGAGTTTGAGGGAGGGTGTTAGAAATATTATCCCTAAGATATTATCTTAGAGATCTGAGATGTTATTCGATAGTATATATAGTTATTATTAGGCAAGTATATTCTCTTGATTTTCATTATGTTGTACTATCATGTTTTCTTTTATTTATCTGTTCATGTGTATAAGAACAGACCGTATTATAACCTCTTGATTCACTGAATAATATGATCACATTCTTCGTAATATACATGGCATGATTGTATCTGTCATGGAACAGTTTCTAGGCAACCTGCAGGCACTTCTTTATTTAAGTTATTTTGTTTTATTCTCATTCCATTTCCTTTACTCCAGCATTGGTACTGCACAGATGATAGGAAATTAAGAATCAAGTTCTTTCCGACCTTGTATGAACGAACCAAATAACAGAAATAGTAGTATTGCGTTATTGATTTTGATGGAATTTTGTTGAGACTTTTTGTTTTATTTGTAGGAAATGAAAGATTACCAATTGCGCTTTTCCCATGTATTGCCGTATTGCTAAAGTAGGCATGCACTCAACCGTGTTGATCAGGGAGTTGGGTTTCTTAACTGTTCTGGACTTTTAGTACAAAGAAATTCGTAGCTCCATGGTCGTATGTGCAGTGTCCTTTTCGTTTTCTCCGAACAACTACAACATTTTTTTTTCTTTAAAATTCGGTATCTTCTTTTCTTTTTTGAACGACGACAACATAATGACATATGCTTCAAAAAATATTAAAAGAGAATAAGTTCTCGAAGAAAATTACATCCTTTATTATACTAAAAAAAAAGGGAAGATGAAAGAAGATTTGATAGGTATGCATTTTGAGGGATTTGATCCTTTAATTTTCTTTTGCATCAAAGCCAAGTCATTCCCCACTGTTGTTATGTGCAATTCTTCAGGGGCTGATAGAACTGACCTATGATCGCATGACATCATACTACTGAGTCATTCGCTTGTTTTTCTTCTCCCTGAGTTGTCCACTTCAAGACTTAGAAGTCCTTTTCGTTTTCTCCGAACAGACCTTTGGATTTTTGTTGAAATTGTAGTACCAAACTGGTCACTTATAAAAATATCGACTAATCATAAAAGCAAGAATATGTTCATTGTTCTGCAATTACGAAAATATTTGGAGTACCGAGAAAAAGAGCACCGTGATTTTGGTGTGAGAGAAGAAAAAGATGGTGGACCCCACCTTTTATCGCACTCCTTTCAAATTTCTCTTGGACTGTCCTAACAGTCTTTGGATTTCTTCACGTTGCAGATCGTGGGACACACCTTCGGCGTGTGTATCATCGCTGCTGCAATTAAGAACCAAAATGCTCTCATCCACCGGAATTGCTTTTGTTCAAGGGTGTTGGGTTCTCGCGGGCCATGCCAGGGTAGAGTTATGGACTCATGACACCTATTCATGATTTCTCGCTTCGTAGTTCGTAGGATGGTACCAACAATATGTATTAATGTGCGTTGAGATAAACCAAAGCAAACAACCAGTTCTGCAACATTTAGGATGCAAACTCTACGTGGACTTTTAGCGAGTAAGATAATAATGTAACTGATCACATGCAACATTGAGGATTACTTTGAATAATACGAAGTTAATACTAGTCCTTACAAACAAACTAAATAGGAGTATATCATTTTTCATTCCCATCCAGCCTAAATAGCACTATATCTACTCTCTTTTACGCGTAACAACTAATTTCGGAGCTTCAACCATATGAACTCATCCATCTCACGCAACACACACCTATCAACTCCACTTTCTCTATATTATCAGATTCATTGAGGTGTAAACAGAATTTCTTTACACCGAACTCATACCACAACTGTACTGTACTACCTTAGAGTCTAAGCGATCCCAAGCGCACAAATTAAGCAATATAAACGCGTCTAAAATTTAGTCATAATACTCCCTCCCTACCACATATATAGGCAGGGCACAATTCTCTTGGATTAAGAAAAGAACATTGGATTCATAATTTTTCATGTTTTACCTCTTGTCTTATCAATAACATAATTATCTATGCACCATAAATAATGATATATGTAGGAATATTTATCTAGGAAACGGTAGTCTGCCTATTAAAAGGGACAATCAAAAAACAAAATTCCGTACGGAGGGAGTAATAATTATTAGTTTTTCTGAACGGACAGTCAAGGAAGCGATACAAAGGCTAACGAAGTGCGAACGCTTTAAAAAAAGGCCAAATTAAAATCAATATTTCATGATGTCGTGCGGGTCGACACCTACAAAAGAAAACCAAAATGAAAATGAATCCTTTACTCATTAATGGGCAAGAGGTTTGATCTCATGTGATTGTGGGCCCTAACATTTAATTCATACGGGATTTCACACGGTCAACCGAAAACCTCCACAATTTCCTGGAAACTACCACCAATATCAAGACGAAGCTACGTGAAACTTAATTGGCAGTTTCAATTCGGAAGCCTATAAAAATTAGATGAATTATAAAACATCCAAGACAATACATTCTCAGTAGAAGAAAAGTTCTATCAATTAGATATCAGTTATCACCAGCAAAATCAATAGTCATATTTTGCCTTACTGCATTGCTTCTCCTTCTTCTTACTGTTTCTACATATTGATCAATTTTCTCTCTAGAGATTACTGTTCATATTTTTAAAGAACACAAAATGCCATTTACCTACCCACACAAAATGCCATTTACCTACCCACACAAAATGCCTCTTCACCTCATGCACATTTTGAACGTCCTATTTTAAGTAAACCTCATAAAAGATGGAGATGTGCATTCAATGTTATTTACTCCTCCAGAGTCTTTCTTTCTTTAGCTAAAAAGATCGCTTCTGTTAAACAGAACCCATTTTTCATTGCTGTTTCACGTTCGCCGTCTTATACCGCTCTTGATATTATCAGCAATGAACAGGAGGGAGATAACAGCGGTCAAACCGTAAGTCTCTCTACTGTTGGTCATAAGAAACTTATTGATACTGTCAAGGAAAAAAACCTGCATCAGTTGAGTCAATTTGGTGGCGTTCATGGAGTCGTAAATAAACTTCGAGCTGATGTGAATAATGGGATTTGTGGTGGAGATATAGATATTAGTCGCCGCCGTGAATCTTTTGGTACTAATATATATAGAAAACCAGCCTTGAAAGGGTTCTTCCACTATTTGATGGAACCATTCAAAGACACCATTATTCTTATTCTACTAGCATGTGCAGCACTCGAAAGAGAATGGTGTTAAGGAAGGTTGGTATGATGGTGTTAGTATCTTCGTTGCTGTCTTTCTTGTTGTTGGTGTTTCTGGTGTGAGTAACTTTCGACAATCAAGACAGTTCAGTAAACTTTCAATGGTTAGTAACAATATTCAGATTGACATTGTAAGAGAAGGAAGAAGACATACCATGTCAATCTTCGACATTGTCGTTGGGGATGTCATATGTCTAAAGATTGGAGATCAGATTCCAGCCGATGGATTGTTCTTAAGCGGACACTCTCTGCAAGTTGATGAATCAAGTATGACGGGAGAGACTGAACCACTGGAAATTAATGTCAGTAGGAACCCTTTCCTGCTCTCAGGATGCAAAGTGGTAGATGGATATGGCTATATGATCGCAACATCAGTCGGCATGGACACTGCATGGGGAGAGATGATGAGCTCAGTCAGTAATGATTCCAGTGAGAGAACACCATTACAAGTTCGGCTTGATAAACTTACTTCATATATAGGGAAAGTTGGACTGACAGTGGCTTTCCTTGTTCTTATGGTGCTGTCTACCCGTTATTTCACCGGTAACACATTAAACAAGTTAGGACAACGAGAGTTCAATGGAAGCAAGACGAAATTTAACGATGTGATGAACGCAGTGGTCCGCATTATTTCTGATGCAGTAACGATTGTCGTTGTAGCAATTCCAGAAGGCTTGCCGTTGGCTGTGACACTCACACTTGCTTACTCAATGAAGAGAATGATGGCTGATCAGGCCATGGTTCGAAAACTAGCTTCTTGTGAAACTATGGGTTCAGCCACCACAATATGTACAGATAAAACCGGTACTCTCACTCTAAACCAAATGAAGGTGACCAGATTTTTCCTTGGCCAAGAATCCATGAAAGATGAGAAAGCCTCACCCACAGTGAGCTCTGATGTTCTTGAATTGTTCTATCAAGGGGTTGGACTAAACACAACCGGAAGTATTTATGCACCAACTTCGGGAATGACTCCTGAGATCTCTGGTAGTCCAACTGAGAAGGCTCTTCTTTCGTGGGCTGTATCAAATTTGGGAATGGATTTGGAGGAATTGAAGCGAAGCTGTACCGTTCTTCATGTAGTAGCATTCGATTCAGAGAAGAAGAGAAGTGGGATTTCCTTGAAGAAGAAGAATTCGAACGTCGTTCATGTGCACTGGAAAGGAGCAGCAGAGATGATATTAGCTATGTGTTCCAGTTATTGCAAAAGTACCGGGGTCACTCAAGTCATGGGTGAAGGTGAAAGAATGAAACTCGAGGAAATCATCAAAAATATGGCAAACCAAAGTCTTCGATGCATACCTTCGCTTATGGTCGGTTCCAAGAAGAAGACTTAGAGAAAAATGATGGTGAAGAAGTAGGTCAAAAGCTAAAGGAAGATGGGTTGACTCTACTGGGACTGGTGGGTCTGAAAGACCCATGCCGTCCTGGTGTGAGAAAAGCTGTGGAAGCCTGCAAAAATGCTGGAGTAAGTATCAAAATGATCACAGGAGATAATATTTTTACTGCAAGAGCAATAGCAACTGAATGTGGCATTCTAGATCCCTATGATCCTAACTTGAACAACGGAGCTGTGGTAGAAGGAGTAGAGTTCAGAAATTACACTGCAGAGGAGAGGATGGAAAAGGTTGACCGGATTTCTGTGATGGCAAGATCATCTCCATTTGACAAGCTTTTAATGGTGCAGTGCTTGAAACAAAAGGGACATGTGGTTGCAGTAACTGGAGATGGCACAAACGACGCACCAGCTTTAAAAGAGGCTGATGTCGGACTCTCAATGGGAATTCAAGGCACCGAAGTTGCAAAAGAGAGCTCAGATATTGTCATTTTAGATGACAACTTTGCTACCGTCGTCACAGTTTTGAGGTGGGGGAGGTGTGTTTATGCTAACATCCAAAAATTTATCCAGTTCCAGCTGACTGTGAACATTGCTGCTCTCGTAATCAACTTCATTGCAGCCGCTTCTGCTGGTGAGGTTCCTCTTACAACTGTCCAATTGCTATGGGTGAACCTCATCATGGACACTCTGGGAGCCCTAGCCTTGGCCACAGATAGACCTACCGAAGAGCTCATGAAAAAACAACCAGTGGGTCGTAACCAGCCACTAATTACGAATGTCATGTGGAGAAACCTCGTCGCCCAGGCTTTATATCAGATATTCGTCCTCTTGATCCTGCAATTCAAAGGAAATGTTATATTCGGGGTGAATGAGGATGTTAAAAACACCCTAATCTTCAATACTTTCGTTCTGTGTCAAGTATTTAATGAGTTCAATGCAAGGAAGTTGGAGAAGAAGAACGTGTTTGAAGGAGTACTGAAGAACAAGTTGTTTCTAGGGATCATCGGAATCACCATTGTTCTTCAAGTGGTTATGGTTGAATTCCTAAAGAAGTTTGCAGATACAGAGAGGTTGAATTGGGGTCAATGGGGAGCATGTATCGGCATTGCAATCATTTCTTGGCCTATCGGTTGGGTCGTCAAGTGCATACCAGTTCCTGAAAAGCCGTTATTCGATCTTCTCAAGCGACGAAGCTCTTGAACTGGTTTATTCCCTTTCTATTTCTATTATATGGTAAAAAGAAAAGATGTTTGCAATGGGATCTAGATGCATTTCATTTCTTTGTATATGAAATTTTTGTAATCCTGAATAGAAATTTAACCACATACATTTGGAAATTGGGTGTTTCTGTGACTAATTCAATAAATCAAAGGCCAAAACTATATAATGTGAAGCAACAGTCCAGAACGAAATTAATCATTTCCACTGAGAAACAAAATTACAGGAGCAACAAACTTTCTACAAGTTGACTTGATAACGCTATATTTCCAAGCCATCATTCAACATTTCTTATTCAATTAAATATTTCTTATGCATTTGGATGCAGTGCTGAGAATGCAATTTTCCTTCAGTGTTGGATTAATGTTATTGGAGTATAAGAAAAATAAGAATACGATGAAAATGCTTTTACCTCCTCAAGTAAAGTTTGATCGATTTTTTTACCATAAAAAGAATTAAAGCCTGGAAGAATCAAACCACTCCATCAGCTGTTGATCTTTTTCCATGTATCACGAGAAATCAACAATGCAAGGGTCCTCAGTTTAGAATGATCCTCTCAATTTGTAACCCTAAATTTGATTTTCCCAAACTAATATTCTGCATGCTAGAGGAAAGGTAGAGAGAGAACTGTAAACTGTTCCATTCGATCAAGAAAACGGAAAAGAAGAGACAGACGATTTCAAGTTCCCAAATAGCCAAAAGTAACTGCGGTCTTGGATATACCGCACCAAGTTTACAATGGTTAGTTAGTCGTGTTACTTTGCTAAGGCGTTAGTACTTAGTAATGCATTTTTCGTGTTTCCCTCGATCGCGACAAATGTTCCCTCAGTAGCGTTGGCATCTAAATTTTAAACCCGTAAACAGTACTGTTGGCCAAATATACAGATATGTTTCTGTGAATGCGGAGCCATCTCCTATTACAAGTTTGTTGACGCTCATGGTCCCAATTTGGGACCTAGAGAACAAGATGACAGAACCTGTAGTACCTGTACTGCTGCTGTATTTACCATAATATAACCTCATGCAGGGATATAGCACAAACTATGTCTTTTCATTATTAAAAAGCACAAAAAAACAGCAAGTATATGATACAGCGTCTGCCATTTTAAGTTCAAGGAGAAGACAGAGATGATGACAAGCCTATTTACAGAGGACTCAATCCAAGCTAAAAGTTTTCTTTTGGAGACACCTGTTTCTCTCGGAACGAACTTATATTTCTCTTATCCATAAGAGAGTCAGAGAGAGAGAGAGAGATCTTCCATGTTTTCAAATAGCAATAAAACACACTTGAGATCATACATAAGTTTTATAGAAGGTTTCTTTTAAACAATGGAACACCACGTGGTATCATCTACGCTGGAACAGCATCAGGGACTCTACCGTTCTCTGGAACTGCCAAACTGTCATAATAATCAACCAGGACTTTCCACCCGCCGGGACACATGAAGCCGTTAGGTGGGTTTTCTTTGTTTCTTGCAAGTGTCCGCATCTGTAAAACAAAAGAAAAACCTCACTTAGCATGAATTATAGAGAATAGATAGAGAACTGACGAAAATGAAATTGATTGGATTCTAAATCATTTGAGTGCGATTTTGGGGGTTTATTGAGCAGCTAACTGCCTAACTCTACTGTGAGAACCACTCGACTGCGTTCTCCCACCTTGTGTATGGGAATACAGAGGGTGAATAAAGCTCTAATAACTGTCCCTTTCATAAGGAAAGGTCCTCTTCAGCAAAATATATTGAGGTGTATGAGCCAAGATCTCAATAACCTCAGTTTAATTTCTACTTTTTATATGAAACGATACTTAAAGATGAAATCTTATTTAGTGAGGATCCACACTAAGACCTAGGTACGACGCCAAAACCATACTGCCACCCACAAGTAGCCTTTCATGGCAAAGCTCAACCGAATGATTTAACAGTCGGATCTATTAAAAATTGTTTTTTTCATTTTTCTCTTATAATGATTCATCAGGTTAGGATAATCGGATTAAGTAAATTCCGGGAGTTTGTTAGTGTATGAGCCGAGCACCGCCAAAGGTGAAAACATTATAAAACGTTTTGCCAGTGCCATCACTATCCTGACAAAATCACTGCAAATTTGTAAATGAAGGGTTACCTTAGTTCCCGAGATGAAGATGAAATCGCTAGGCCTTGATGGATCAAAGAAAGCCATCTTGCCTTGTGTCTTGTCATAAGCAGCCACCTGCACAAGTACAAGAAATGCAAGTATTTATTGTTTGAGCTAACACGACGAAAATCCAAGATTGTTGTAAGAATTAAGGACTGTGCTGCACACCTTAAATGGGAGGATATTTAGTCGTTCAAGTCCTGGAGCCATACTGAGCACCTTCTTCCCGTGATCAGCATCGTATAGGTCCCTCTTCTCTGTAGGATGACCCATACCAGCAGGGTCTCGACCCACAATGTAAAAGTTGGCTCCTGCATTGATCCTGGCCTTAGCATGCCACTGTACCTCAGTAGGGCCTGCATAATGCATAGGAGATGGGAAAATAGACACAACTGTCGTCTCTGGATCAAGCACACCATCTTCAAGAACCTGAAAAGGTAGTGTATTATTAAGCATATCAACATCTATAGTAAACAGAAAAATCACCCTTTTCTTATCCCTTTGTTCTTTTATTTTGGAGTTACCTTTTCGTGTTGCTTCATTCGCCAACTAAGCGGCACATCATCAGCCTTTGTATATCCACCCAAAGGATGAAGCAACAAAACAGGATTCTTATAGCCCATATCCAGAAGTCGTTTACGTGTGTCAGTCATGAGCAAAGCATGGCCATTGTGTACAGGATTCCTGAGCTGGAACGCAAACACTGCATCAGCATTTCGCTTTGTAAATTCCTCACGAAGTTGTGCAGGAGACAGACGAAATCGATCAAGCCCATCATTGTAGTTGACTGGTTCTATAACCTCCAAATCACCACCAATGAGCCAGTTTCCTGCATTAGTAATAGCTTGGTCTGCGTAAGGTAGACCTGGGGCAGTGGTACCCCAAGTTCTAGCTATTCTCTCTTCTTTGTTGTGCTTGTAGATCTCAATGCTGAAATAAAATAGTTGAAATCAAGTAAAATTTGAATATCATTTTAAGATTGACCAGGAAAGTTCTAATTAATGGCGTACAATCAACAACAGATAGTCAAACTAATTGACT
The DNA here is from genome assembly GCF_003573695.1 of Papaver somniferum. Lineage (NCBI taxonomy): Eukaryota > Viridiplantae > Streptophyta > Magnoliopsida > Ranunculales > Papaveraceae > Papaver > Papaver somniferum. The sequence continues at coordinate 576,136 of NW_020646638.1, read as the reverse complement.
ATTTTAAGTTGAGGAAGTTGTATGTCATGTGCCTTTAAATTCTAAAAAGAAGATAATCGCAAAAAAATTACAATACTTTCTCTTAGATTGGATGTATTTCACAAAGACGGGAAACAACCTGTTAGCCAAAAGGGTACACCAAAACTTTGCAGAACTCCAGCGAGCGTGTTTAAGAGAATTTGGTGATCAGACCAATAAGAAACTATCCAGTAGTTTTATTTAAAAGTGAATGACTAGTTAGTTCAGGATTAATATTTGCACAATTTTTGAATGTTCGTTAAATTAATATATGTATTTCATGCTTAATTCATGAAACGGATTCACAGGTATCTTAAACATCCGTTAACTCTAAGGTAGTTATCTATGTGAATATACTAACAAAAACCCCTATCAACAACTATTTCAGAAACATAGTATTTCAGAAACATGGTAAGCCAGATAACTTCTAGGAATTCCGATGTTCAACTATTAAGTGTTAAATTTAACTAAGCATCGCCATCATTTACATCAAGTATTACGGGAAACATCAACAATCACCAGTTTAACACTAAACAGCAGTCATTAGGCTGCTAAGACACATATGTAACAACCTTGGAACATACCTTCCCTGATAATATAAGATATGAAAATGAACCAGGAGTATCAACTACAATCACTTACCAATGCTAAAATGTGGACAAAAACAACAAATGTAAGTCCTGACAAAAATGAAAAACTGCAAGCAAAACAACAAAACTAGAGTGAAAACAAAAGATGTTCCACCTAATACTCTAGTTTGGACCACAGCCTGAGCCACCAAATATTCAGACAATGCAACTCTAATTAATGTAACCCCCTTTCCATTTCAATAGTTCACGTATCTTCTTTTGTTCATAGAGTTAGCTGATGAAGTAAAAATTACTGCACCAAATTAAGCCCTAAAATCTACAAGGGGAATAAAAAGAGAAAAATTTCTTACTCTTTCAAGATTGCGATAGGATTATCATCAGAATCAACAAGTGCAACTTTAGACGATTCACCAATCCTTAGCTTTTGCGAATCATCGATCGCAAGAACAATCGGCACAGACATATTGACAACAGAACCGTCATCAAGTCTGAGCGAATTGAAATGAAGAGTTTGGAGGAACTGGGATTCTCTCATGAATCCATTAAGAGGACTTGCCCAGCCCTCACTTAATACATGCACCCATTCTAAATCAATCTTAGATAACTTAATCCTTGGGATCAATAAAGCTTCTTTCTTTTTCTCATCTTTTTGATCCTTCTTAACAAACAGTTCAACTAGTTGCCCACCATCTGGTTCTATCAAACCAGATGAAACTCTGAGTTTTTGATAGCTGGACCCTTTTTTCTTGGGCAAAACAGAGATTGAGATGTTGAGGTTTGAGGTATTGAAATGGGTTTTACGGGGTGAAGGTAATGGCGACGAATTAAGGGGTTTGAGATTTAGGAAAAGGGTTGTCATGGTTGCCATTAGAGAAGAGAGTTTCTTTTGGAAATGAGAGAAAAATATTGATTTCGGGCGTTTTGTTAACAAAAGTCTGAAGAGAGACGAGCAGGGGTAGTTTGGGAAATTGATCGAATGATTGAGTTTGGTGGACTGCTGATATGGAATCCGTTAAAATATTTGGATAGTATTCGGATTAGAGCAACCACAGTCATGACCAAATTTGGGGACTATACCCAAATTTGGTCCCAAATTCAGCCGCAGTGGTACTGACTAAAACCATATTTAGTCCAGTTAATTAGGGTTTGCGACCAAATGTGGTCGCCAACCGAGACTAAAATGATTATAGTGGGACGGAAGTATAGTGGGCGTATGATTTCAGACGGAAGTATAGTGGACGCTCCACATCGGGCGTACTTATAAATAACGTATGATAATGGGGCGGATGTATATAGAGCGTTTGAGTTAGGCGTTATTATAAACACCGCCGGGCCATACGTAGATAAAACCTACGCCCCATAGCAGACGCAGTTATTAAAAACGCCTGGTTTGGACGCAGTTACTAAAAGCGCCTGCTCCGGGCGCATGTATTATGACCGTATGCGGGAGACGGACGTATTATTAACGTCTGTGTGAGACGCATGTTTTATGGGCGTATGAGTGAGACGCATGTTTTATGGGCGTATGAGTGAGGCGCATATATTACGACCGTATGGAGTGGGCGCATGTTTTAGAAGCGTCTGGGATGGGCGCATATATTAGGACCGTCTGGAGTGGGCGCATGTTTTACGAGCGTCTGGGACGGACGCTCGTATTATGAGCGTTTGTTCGGAGCGCATGTATTACGAGCGTCCGTTACCAGGCGCATGTATTACGTGCGCCAACGGTTATATTTTGGAATTCTGATTTTGGTTTTCTGATTTTCCGACCGTTTGATAGATTGCAACGGCTCTTTCGTATATCTATATATAGCATTTGACAAACTTATTTCTGCATAATCTTATCATTTATAATTTCTATTCCAAGAAATATAGAAATATGGCACCACGAGGTCCCAATTTTACAACAGAAGAAGATACAATGATATGTAGAATCCATTTAGCCATATCTCAAGATTCTGCTACCGGAACCGATCAACCAGAAAGAGTATTATGGAGTCGGATCAAAGATAAGTTGGAAGAAGCCCTGCCTTGTAAACCAAAACGTACTTGGACTTCTATCCAGAGTCGATTTCAGGGAATCAGTAGACAGGTTTCACTTTATTCTGCAAAAGTGTTGGAAGTTGATGGTGAATATCATAGCGGATGGAATGAAGTCTCGAGGGTAAGTAATCGTCAATTTTTGCACCCTTAATAATTATATACATGTAATTGGAACTGATGAGTATTGAAAATAATAACAGGTTGAAGAGATAAGAAAGCGATTCAAAGAAAGTAATGGTAACAAAAAATTTAAGCACGAAGAGTGCTACGAAATTCTAAAAGATAGTATCAAATATTCAGGACGGTCGACGTTTGTGTTTGATTCAGGCCAAGAAATGGAAGATTCTCAGAGTGGTGAGGAAAACGCTGATATTGAGGAAACAATTCCAGGCGAGTCCAGTGATGATCTAGATATTGGAGATATAGAGAACACACGTAAGCGTCAGTTGGGGAAGAAAGCATCGAAACAACTAAAGAAAACAGGGAGAGCAAAATCCAATGCCCAGGAGGAAATGCTGGAGGATATAATTAAGGAGCAGCAAAGTTTCAATGAACATTACAAAGCACAATCACTAATGAAGATGGGACAGAGAAAAGCTGAGTTTGAAGCAATACAAGCTAAGTCTGCGGCAAAGTTTGCGGCGATACAAGCTAAGTCTGCGGCAAAGTTTGCGGCGAAACAAGCTAGGCAAGAAAAACTCGATTTAAAGAAAGAAGCGGACGATGACTTGGCCATAATGTTGAAGGATGTCTCTACATTGGACACTGTAACAAGAGAGTACTTCGAACTTCGAAAGATGGAAATACTACAACGCAAAAGAAACCAATCTTAAAGCATGACCGAATTAGTTGAACCTTAATATTTATCATTAATAAAAAAATTAGTGAGTTTTAGTCAATTTTAGTGAATTTTAATTTTTATATGATAAATAGTACATTAGTAAGCAACGTTACAACATATTTTCCGATGAAGAAATACGATACAACATATTTCCATCCCAACTTAATAATTATCTCCAAAATTTGACCATATGTGTTCGATTAAATCTTGACGCAAGCGAAAATGTGTTTCTTTATTGTGTATAGCATGACACCGATGTGCAGCTCTCATTCTGGAAAGTTCCTCAGTACCTACCCTCGATATATTCACCGGTGCCGACCTGCTACGTGAGTCATATTCATGTGGCCAATCACCGGGAAGACGCTCATCCTCCACTATCATATTATGTAAAATAATAACCGTTTTCATTATATAGGCAAGCACATCCGGGTTCCACATTCGTGCAGGTTGTTTGACAATGGCAAATTGTTGTTGCAGTACACCAAATCCACGCTCTACATCTTTCCGTGCTCCCTCTTGCATCGATGAAAATTTATATTTTTTCGGTGTATCTGGTTGTTTAATGGCCATCACAATAGTAGCAATCTGTGGATAAATGCCATCACCGAGATAATATCCCATATCATATGCATGCCCGTTTACTTCAAAGTTCACCGGTGGTGTTTTCCCGTTGATAAGTTTTCGAAAAATATAAGAACGATTCATTACATTAATATCATTGCAGGAGCCGGGCATACCAAAAAACGCATGCCAAAACCAGAGATCATGTGACACCACTGCCTCTAGCACAATACTTTCACTCCCTTTATACGCGGTGTATACTCCTGATTCTGCTGACGGACATCTATCCCATTTCCAATGCATACAATCCACGCTCCCCAGCATCCCAGGAAATCCCCTGTCTTTGTTTTCTTTCAGCAACAGTTCAACATCACCCGCAGTTGGTGAGCGTAAATATTCTTTCCCATATAATACCACAATCGTCTTGCAAAACCGACGGGTTGCTTCTAAAACGGTGGTTTCTCCAATGCGTAAATACTCATCTATTGCATCTGCTGCACATCCATAAGCTAACATTCGGATTGCTGCAGTTACTTTCTGATGAGGGGATAATCCAAGAATGCCACAAGCATCTCTTTTTTGAGCAAAATAAGGATTTCTAGACACCACATCTGCCAATATTCGGTTGAACAATTCTCGCCGCATTCTGAATCTCCTACGAAATATGTTAGCTGGGTAGGTGGGGTTGTCAGAAAAGTAGTCATTCCAGAGAAGTATATCTCCGGCTTCACGATTTCTTGGTATTTTTATACGAGTATGAGACCATGTCATACTTGTAATGGCAGTTCCCATACTTGTAATGGCAGTTCCAGAATGAAAATGGAGTCTAAAAATGGAGGCTAAAAAGTAACCCTATATAGAGATAACATACGCACTTTGTAGGAGTATCCAAAGTGGAGGCTAAAAAGTACATATCCAAAGTGGAGGCTAAAAAGTACATATCCAAAGTGGAGGCTAAAAAGTTACTTATTCATCAGTAGGAGTATGCGATGGTGTTTGCCGTGGTGGGATAAACGTCATTCTCGGATGGGGGTTAACAGACGACATTGTTGATGCTTGACTCACTGGAGCCCACACCGCTGGTGGGATAGTTTCAGAAAAACTGCCGAATCCAATAGGGGGACGCGGCGTTTGTTGCATACGGAATTGCATCTGATCCTCCAGGTAATTGTTACGAGCTGCAAGGCCTCGTATTACTTCATCTTTTGCCTTTAAACGTATCATCCTGTCTTCCGTTTCATATAATACAAACTCGCGAAACGCACGATTAAAATCGGCATGTTCTTGAACCAGATTATAAGCTTCAGGCTGTCGTTTAAAAAAAAATAATTAAGAAATGAGATTACCATATATTTTAATATAATGACGGGATGTACTTACGTATGATAATTGTTGTGGTGGTGGAATAGGTACATGCTGAGCAGGTCGTTGAATAAGGTGTTTAACACGGTCACCATCAACCCCGTGTAATTCAACTACCCAATCGACTTTGGTCACGAATTGATGGAAGTTAGTTACATGTCGCCAATATCGCAGATACATATTATATGAAACAGCTTTCACAAACATATTTGCATCTACCCATCCAGCTTCTTTCACAAGTTTTGCTTTCTCATGACTGGCCTCGCCAATTTTAAATGGTGGATTTCTAGGAATTCCAAAAGTAGGATGATTTTGCCTCCAAGATCGTTCTCCTAGGTACCACATATTCTGTCAAATTACCAGTAATCAGAGAAAATAAGTTCTTCAACTTAGGATAAAATGATAACTTTGAAGTAATAATGTTCATATAAAAACAAAGTACTAACTGACCTTGCCAATCCAAGTAAATATAACCCTTTTGTTTGAAAGCTCCACAGCCCTGCGACCAACATCAGAGTCAAGAACACCAATGGCGGATTCCCACGGTCTCCATGTCACGATGTCTGCAGTCAACTGATTAAGCGCATTCCTACAGTGAACAATATCGATAGTCTTTTTCTTCGCTTTCCACCGGGAAGTTCTTGGCCATTTTTCTTCACTAGTTGGGTCGCACGGTCTACATATGCCCAGATATTCATATCCCCAAAACTACTCCATCATAACCAACCAAATAAATCAACTGCCAAAAAATATACATTTAAATGAAATAAAAATAAATAATAATTTACCTCTAATATTTGGAACGGCCCAGATAATGACTTCTGTCCCCTACCAGATGCGTTGAGTGCCACATACAATTTTGCAAAAGCAGGACCACCCCAGTCATACATATCAACTGCATTTAGATCCTCAAAAGCAGCTAACCAAGCCGCATCAATGTAGTTCTTTGCATTGGAAAAGAAAAAATTTCCCAAAACATACATAAAAAAGGCCCTCGCCACTTTTTCTGCAAGTTTGTCATCCAAATTAGCTGCAACCAAGATATCTTCTTTGAAATACGTAGTCAAAAATTTAATTGTGATTGCATCTGAAATCCACTGTGTCGGGGGGCGTTTTTTTCCAGAGATTGGGGGATCTTCATAATCTAAGGGTTCTTCTATTTCTGGAAAAACATGCTCACGGACATAATCAAATTTGTACTTGACTGGGTTATACGGAACATCATCCCCAATTCCAATACTCAATCCTGTCAACACTACCCAATCAAGCGGCGTGAATCCCATTTCACCAAAAGGGAAGTGAAAAGTATGCGTTGTATCCCACCAACGTTCAACAAGATAATCAATCACTGGGTGTGATGCTTCTCCTATTTCCATGGCTAATAAACGTCCCCATCCTGCCTTGTCGATAATGTATTTAATTTTTGGACTATGTTTTGTTATCTCCTTATAATAAACAATGACCGAAAAGAGTGAACCACGATGTTGGTACCTGAATTTTGGATCGCTTGAATATGTAATATTTGTAGAAGCGTGTTTGTCACTATCTTCCAGGCAATTGTAGTTATCTAGGGATACCACGGACGGTGTTGTTTCATCTTCGCTATCTTCATCGAACCCGGTATCTGGAACTTCCAAATCTCCAACATTAGGGTCTATTTCAGGCTCCATTGGACCTTTACCTTTGCGTTTCTTATTATTCATCTTTTTTCCTTGTGCAAATCTCGACGTTATTCTGCTCAACATCTGAGCACGATATAAATACAAGTTAGTAATTGTTTTTTCTTAGTTTACAGCATCCATAAGAAGTTCTATTCTATATTATAGAAGATCAAAATTTACAGTATAGAAGATCAAAAAAATTTACAGTAAAGATTATTTTTTATTTACTTACAGTATAGAAGATCAAAAATTTTTAAAGTAAATAAATACGAAAATTACATTAAACGAGTTTGAATCTCACTACATACACCGTCTATATCACAGAACTGTTTAAAATTTTGTATCTCCCCTTGTGTGAGCAACAACAATACATGTTTAATGGATTTGAGTGAACTACTACAGGTGATAAATTAGAATTATTGTATTCTATCAATCATGTTACAGTGTGTTATTTCGCTATTAGATGATGATGCGGAAGTATATAACTAATCAAACAAACAAACTAATCAAACAAACAGTAATCAAACAAACAGTAATCAAACAAACAGTAATCAAATAAACAGTACATAATCAAACAAACAGTAACCTCACGGTATGCTTAATGAAATCAACATGCAATCCACCGATTCCACCCAAACACAGCCTAATTAATCGTAACTTTAATCTTTAATCAAATTATCCAACCAAAAACAGATTACCCCAAAACAAACCATACCTTTAATCTTCAATCAAATTTGCCCGCACCCGATTAACGAATAAGATTAGTCGTTTCTTTCACAAGAACTCGTTTCTCCGCACCCAATCAAATGGCCGTCACATGAGATTTAGGTATTGCCCTAGATTTTTACTTAGGTTTCGTCGTTTTTTTTTCTTCTGTAAAAACGTAGGTTATGTAAAAAAAGGAGGAGAAGAGCATAAAAGAAGTATATATTCAGACGCTCTTTCTAAAAGCGCCCCACACAAACGCTATTTCTGTGCACGCCCCATCGAAACGCACTTATTAACAACGTCCCAACTAGACGCACTTATTAACAACGTCCCAACCAGACGCCTCTTTCATGCACGCCCCACACAGACGCTTCTTCAATGCACGCCCCATTCAGACGCTCCTTCTATAAACGCCCCAATCAAACGCATCTTGTATAAACGTCTCACCCAGACGCATAAGCCATTAACGCCCGAAACATACGCACTTTATATCTCCGTATGAATGGGACGCACTTTTAATCCCCGTCCCTGTAGACGCACTTTCCATCCCCGTCCCATATCCGGCGTTAATTATACCTACGCCTCAATCAAACGCGCATTATACCTACGTTTCACTCAAACGCATAATATAAAGCCGCCTAATCAACAAACGTGAATATAATTTCCGTCTGACATCGGGCGTGTGTATAAGTTACGCTTCACCAAATTTGGTGTTCTACCACTGCGCTTGAACACCCAGAATACCAAATTTTTTTGGTTTTTAGTCTTACTTTTGGTATTTGGTCCGTCTCATGGCTGTGGTTGCTCTTAGAGCCACCACAGTGGTGACCAAATTTGGGGACTATACCCAAATTTGGTCCCTAATTCATCCGTAATGTAACGGACTAAAACCATATTTAGTCTGGTTTATTAGGGTTTGCGACCAAATGTGGTCGCCAACCCAGACTAAAAACATCAATAGTGGGACGGAAGTATAGTGGGCGTATGATTTCAGACGGAAGTATAATGAGCGCTTCACATGGGGCGTACGTATAAATAACGTATGATATTGGGACGGAAGTATAGTGGGCGTATTAGTTAAGCGTTATTATAAACACCGCCGGGCTATACGTAGATAAAACCTACGCCCCATAGCAGGCGCAGTTATTAAACACGCCTGGGTTGGGCGCAGTTATTAAAAACGCCCGGTCTGGGCGGATGTATTATGACCGTCTGTCGAAGACGCATGTATTATGAACGTCTCACAGAGACGCATGTTTTACGAGCGTATGATCTAGGCGCATGTATGACGACCGTCTGTATTGGGCGCACGTAGAATGATCGTTTGTATGAGACGCATGTTTTATGAGCGTCTGGGATGGACGCACGTATTATGAGCGTTTGTTCGCAGCGCATGTATTACGGGCGTCTCTTACCAGGCGTAGAACCAGACGTGCGCCAACGGTTATATTTTGGAATTCTGATTTTGCAATTGATAACGGTTATATTTTGGAATTCTGATTTTGCAATTGATTTTCTGATTTTCCGACCGTTTGATAGATTGCAACGGTTCTTTCGTATATCTATATATAGCATTTGACAAATTTATTTCTGCATAATCTTATCATTTATAATTTCTATTTCAAGAAATATAGAAATATGGCACCACGCGGTCCCAATTTTACAACAGAAGAAGATACAATGATATGTAGAATCCATTTAGCCATATCTCAAGATTCTGCTACCGGAACCGATCAACCAGAAAGAGTATTATGGAGTCGGATCAAAGATAAGTTGGAAGAAGCCCTGCCTTGTAAACCAAAACGTACTTGGACTTCTATCCAGAGTCGATTTCAGGGAATCAGTAGACAGGTTTCACTTTATTCTGCAAAAGTGTTGGAAGTTGATGGTGAATATCATAGCGGATGGAATGAAGTCTCGAGGGTAAGTAATCGTCAATTTTTGCACCCTTAATAATTATATACATGTAATTGGAACTGATGAGTATTGAAAATAATAACAGGTTGAAGAGATAAGAAAGCGATTCAAAGAAAGTAATGGTAACAAAAAATTTAAGCACGAAGAGTGCTACGAAATTCTAAAAGATAGTATCAAATATTCAGGACGGTCGACGTTTGTGTTTGATTCAGGCCAAGAAATGGAAGATTCTCAGAGTGGTGAGGAAAACGCTGATATTGAGGAAACAATTCCAGGCGAGTCCAGTGATGATCTAGATATTGGAGATATAGAGAACACACGTAAGCGTCAGTTGGGGAAGAAAGCAGCGAAACAACTAAAGAAAACAGGGAGAGCAAAATCCAATGCCCAGGAGGAAATGCTAGAGGATATAATTAAGGAGCAGCAAAGTTTCAATGAACATTACAAAGCACAATCACTAATGAAGATGGGACAGAGACAAGCTGAGTTTGAAGCAATACAAGCTAAGTCTGCGGCAAAGTTTGCGGCGATACAAGCTAAGTCTGCGGCAAAGTTTGCGGCGAAACAAGCTAGGCAAGAAAAACTCGATTTAAAGAAAGAAGCGGACGATGACTTGGCCATAATGTTGAAGGATGTCTCTACATTGGACACTGTAACAAGAGAGTACTTCGAACTTCGAAAGATGGAAATACTACAACGCAAAAGAAACCAATCTTAAAGCATGACCGAATTAGTTGAACCTTAATATTTATCATTAATAAAAAAATTAGTGAGTTTTAGTCAATTTTAGTGAATTTTAATTTTTATATGATAAATAGTACATTAGTAAGCAACGTTACAACATATTTTCCGATGAAGAAATACGATACAACATATTTCTATCCCAACTTAATAATTATCTCCAAAATTTGACCATATGTGTTCGATTAAATCTTGACGCAAGCGAAAATGTGTTTCTTTATTGTGTATAGCATGACGCCGATGTGCAGCTCTCATTCTGGAAAGTTCCTCAGGACCTACCCTCGATATATTCACCGGTGCCGACCTGCTACGTGAGTCATATTCATGTGGCCAATCACCGGGAAGACGCTCATCCTCCACTATCATATTATGTAAAATAATAACCGTTTTCATTATATAGGCAAGCACATCCGGGTTCCACATTCGTGCAGGTTGTTTGACAATGGCAAATTGTTGTTGCAGTACACCAAATCCACGCTCTACATCTTTCCGTGCTCCCTCTTGCATCGATGAAAATTTATATTTTTTCGGTGAATCTGGTTGTTTAATGGCCATCACAATAGTAGCAATCTGTGGATAAATGCCATCACCGAGATAATATCCCATATCATATGCATGCCCGTTTACTTCAAAGTTCACCGGTGGTGTTTTCCCGTTGATAAGTTTTCGAAAAATATAAGAACGATTCATTACATTAATATCATTGCAGGAGCCGGGCATACCAAAAAACGCATGCCAAAACCAGAGATCATGTGACACCACTGCCTCTAGCACAATACTTTCACTCCCTTTATACGCGGTGTATACTCCTGATTCTGCTGACGGACATCTATCCCATTTCCAATGCATACAATCCACGCTCCCCAGCATCCCAGGAAATCCCCTGTCTTTGTTTTCTTTCAGCAACAGTTCAACATCACCCGCAGTTGGTGAGCGTAAATATTCTTTCCCATATAATACCACAATCGTCTTGCAAAACCGACGGGTTGCTTCTAAAACGGTGGTTTCTCCAATGCGTAAATACTCATCTATTGCATCTGCTGCACATCCATAAGCTAACATTCGGATTGTTGCAGTTACTTTCTGATGAGGGGATAATCCAAGAATGCCACAAGCATCTCTTTTTTGAGCAAAATAAGGATTTCTAGACACCACATCTGCCAATATTCGGTTGAACAATTCTCGCCGCATTCTGAATCTCCTACGAAATATGTTAGCTGGGTAGGTGGGGTTGTCAGAAAAGTAGTCATTCCAGAGAAGTATATCTCCGGCTTCACGATTTCTTGGTATTTTTATACGAGTATGAGACCATGTCATACTTGTAATGGCAGTTCCCAAACTAACTGCTAGATTATTTCGGCTCAATGCAACCGCATCTTCATCTGATGAGTAAAAGCTGTTATCAGAGATCGCAGAAGAAGAAGTAGAAGAAAATTCGGAGTCCGAAGAAGAAGAAGATTCAGCGTTATTGTCACAGTATTCCATTGGAATGTATAGTTTGAGAAGTGATTGGGAGAGTTCGAAGAAGAAGAATATTTGCAGTGTTGGTTTGTATTCACCGAGATATGTAGTATTGGTTTTATAGACACATGATAGACACTTATGGCATTGCAGATTGAAAATGCGAGTGAAAAGAATTGACACTGCAAAGACTAAGACTAAAGCTAAAAAGAAGCGACACTGACCGATTGAAAATGAAGGCTTAAAAAGAAATAACACTAATTAAACTACAAGTACCGAAACGGAGGATGAAAAGAAATCAACATGTCAGAATGAAAATGGAGTCTGAAAATGGAGGCTAAAAAGTAACCCTATATAGAGATAAGATAGGATATTGTAGACTTACTGAAAACGGAGGTTATAAAGTACGTATCCAAAGTGGAGGCTAAAAAGTTACTTATTCATCAGTAGGAGTATGCGATGGTGTTTGCCGTGGTGGGATAAACGTCATTCTCGGAGGGGGGTTAACAGACGACATTGTTGATGCTTGACTCACTGGAGCCCACACCGCTGGTGGGATAGTTTCAGAAAAACTGCCGAATCCAATAGGGGGACGCGGCGTTTGTTGCATACGGAATTGCATCTGATCCTCCAGGTAATTGTTACGAGCTGCAAGGCCTCGTATTACTTCATCTTTTGCCTTTAAACGTATCATCCTGTCTTCCGTTTCATATAATACAAACTCGCGAAACGCACGATTAAAATCGGCATGTTCTTGAACCAGATTATAAGCTTCAGGCTGTCGTTTAAAAAAAAATAATTAAGAAATGAGATTACCATATATTTTAATATAATGACGGGATGTACTTACGTATGATAATTGTTGTGGTGGTGGAATAGGTACATGCTGAGCAGGTCGTTGAATAAGGTGTTTAACACGGTCACCATCAACCCCGTGTAATTCAACTACCCAATCGACTTTGGTCACGAATTGATGGAAGTTAGTTACATGTCGCCAATATCGCAGATACATATTATATGAAACAGCTTTCACAAACATATTTGCATCTACCCATCCAGCTTCTTTCACAAGTTTTGCTTTCTCATGACTGGCCTCGCCAATTTTAAATGGTGGATTTCTAGGAATTCCAAAAGTAGGATGATTTTGCCTCCAAGATCGTTCTCCTAGGTACCACATATTCTGTCAAATTACCAGTAATCAGAGAAAATAAGTTCTTCAACTTAGGATAAAATGATAACTTTGAAGTAATAATGTTCATATAAAAACAAAGTACTAACTGACCTTGCCAATCCAAGTAAATATAACCCTTTTGTTTGAAAGCTCCACAGCCCTGCGACCAACATCAGAGTCAAGAACACCAATGGCGGATTCCCACGGTCTCCATGTCACGATGTCTGCAGTCAACTGATTAAGCGCATTCCTACAGTGAACAATATCGATAGTCTTTTTCTTCGCTTTCCACCGGGAAGTTCTTGGCCATTTTTCTTCACTAGTTGGGTCGCACGGTCTACATATGCCCAGATATTCATATCCCCAAAACTACTCCATCATAACCAACCAAATAAATCAACTGCCAAAAAATATACATTTAAATGAAATAAAAATAAATAATAATTTACCTCTAATATTTGGAACGGCCCAGATAATGACTTCTGTCCCCTACCAGATGCGTTGAGTGCCACATACAATTTTGCAAAAGCAGGACCACCCCAGTCATACATATCAACTGCATTTAGATCCTCAAAAGCAGCTAACCAAGCCGCATCAATGTAGTTCTTTGCATTGGAAAAGAAAAAATTTCCCAAAACATACATAAAAAAGGCCCTCGCCAATTTTTCTGCTAGTTTGTCATCCAAATTAGCTGCAACCAAGATATCTTCTTTGAAATACGTAGTCAAAAATTTAATTGTGATTGCATCTGAAATCCACTGTGCCGGGGGGCGTTTTTTTCCAGAGATTGGGGGATCTTCATAATCTAAGGGTTCTTCTATTTCTGGAAAAACATGCTCACGGACATAATCAAATTTGTACTTGACTGGGTTATACGGAACATCATCCCCAATTCCAATACTCAATCCTGTCAACACTACCCAATCAAGCGGCGTGAATCCCATTTCACCAAAAGGGAAGTGAAAAGTATGCGTTGTATCCCACCAACATTCAACAAGATAATCAATCACTGGGTGTGATGCTTCTCCTATTTCCATGGCTAATAAACGTCCCCATCCTGCCTTGTCGATAATGTATTTAATTTTTGGACTATGTTTTGTTATCTCCTTATAATAAACAATGACCGAAAAGAGTGAACCACGATGTTGGTACCTGAATTTTGGATCGCTTGAATATGTAATATCTGTAGAAGCGTGTTTGTCACTATCTTCCAGGCAATTGTAGTTATCTAGGGATACCACGGACGGTGTTGTTTCATCTTCGCTATCTTCATCGAACCCGGTATCTGGAACTTCCAAATCTCCAACATTAGGGTCTATTTCAGGCTCCATTGGACCTTTACCTTTGCGTTTCTTATTATTCATCTTTTTTCCTTGTGCAAATCTCGACGTTATTCTGCTCAACATCTGAGCACGATATAAATACAAGTTAGTAATTGTTTTTTCTGAGTTTACAGCATCCATAAAAAGTTCTATTCTATATTATAGAAGATCAAAATTTACAGTATAGAAAATCCAAAAAATTTACAGTAAATAAACCCCAAGATTATATTTTATTTACTTACAGTATAGAAGATCAAAAAAATTTACAGAAAAAATCTAGACACCGTCTTTATAATACAACTGTTTAACATTTTGTATCTCCCCTTTGTGAGCAACAACAATTCATGTTTAATGGATTTCAGTGAACTTAGTCTATCAGTAAAATTATTCTATCAGTGAAGATCAACAACAACATTTTGTATCTCCCCTTTGTATTCTATCAGTAAAATTATTCATACATAATCAAACAAACAAATTATTCATATTCTATCACTCAAATCATTCTATACATAATCAAACATAATCAAACAAAGAACAGTAACAGTAACCTCATGTTATATGGTTAATGAAATCAAACAAACACGGTTATGCTTAATGAAATCAACATGCAATCCACTCATTCCACCCAAAAACAGCCTAATTAATCATACCTTTAATCTTCAATCCAACCAAAAACAAATTACCCAAAAACAAATCATACCTTTAATCTTCAATCAAATTTCCCCGCACCCAATTAACGAATAAGATTACTCGTTTCTTTCGCAAGAACTCGTTTCCCCGCACCCAATCAAATTTCCGTCACATTCGATTTAGGTTTTGCCCTAGATTTTTCGTCTGTTTTCGTCTTTTTTTTTTCGTCTTTTTTTTTTCTTCTATAAAAACTGTTTATGTAAAAGGAGGAGGAGAAGAAGAGATAATCACGTCTATATCCAGACGGATTTTCCGTGCACGCCTCACTCAGACGCACGTATTACAAACGCTTGATTCAGACGCATGTATTACAGACGTCCCACTCAGACGCTCGTATTACAACTGTCCCTCTCACACGAACGTATTACAAACGTCCCACATAGACGCAGGTATTACAAACGTTCCACTCAGACGCTTCTTCTATAAACGTCTCACCCAGACGCATAATCCATTAACGCCCGAAACATACGCATAATCCATTAACGCCCGAAACATACGCACTTTATATCTCCGTACGAGTGATACGCACTTTTCATCTCCGTCCCAGTAGACGCACTTTCCATCGCCGTCCCATATCCGGCGTTAGTTATACTTGCGCCTCAATCAAGCGGGCATTATACCTCCGTTTCATTCAAACGCATAATAAAAATCCGCTTCATCAACAGACGTGAGTATAAGTTACGTCTGGCATCGGGCGTTAGTGTAAGTTACGCTTCACCAAATTTGGTGTTATCCCACTGCGCTTGGGTCACCCAAAATACCAAAAATTTTTGGTTTTTAGTCTGGCTTTTGGTATTTGGTCCGTTTCATGACTGTGGTTGCTCTAAGGAAAGGGATTTAAAGTGTAAAAACGGGGGAAAGTATAGGTGGGATGAATCTGGACACTATTTCCCCTCGGATCCTGATAATCAGCGGCAGCCTAGGGAAAGCTTTCATGTTTACGCTACAAATGAATATTGTGGTCAGATAAGTCTTCTATAATTTTGGATGAAATTTTGACTTATATGTAATTGTTTAAACTATGTACTACTAGAGTTAAGATATTGTATATATAATTTGAGAGCGAAATACTGGCCTCACACTGAAAGTTAGGTCAAAAATTTGAATTCTAGAGTTCCTGACCCCCTACCAATAAGAATAGAGAGTTTCCGTTTTTTTTAACTATTTTAGCTAACCTTCGAACAGATAACGTGATGTTTACTCACGATTACTCCAGCATATATCAAAGTTAGACATCTCGGCCGAGTGAAAAAAAATAAAGCTAATCCCCAAAACCTAATTCTCCTCTCTTCGCTTTTAAATCTCTGAAGAAAATGGTGAAAAAGCTTCAAATTGTAGTATGAAGAGAATCAACGAGATACGCACGCCACAACCGATACTTAGGTACAAAGAGAATCAGGAATACAAATCCACTTATTTTTACCTTTTAGGGTTTATAAATTCCTGATTTGAGTTATTGATTTATTACCATCGCATCAAATTCCCCTTCCTAAAAGTGATATATTACATGCATTCTAAGAACAAAAATAATTAATCTACTCTGCTGTGTTGGAGCTCTTCGTTTTTATTATTTTGAGGTAACCTTAGCTACCATATTTTCTGTTGTTGGGTTTAAAAAATGTTGTGTTAAAATGAAGCTATGATGTTTATTATTTGTGTTGAACATGATTACATCTTTCATGAAGAATTTTCAAATTAAGCCACTGAAAATACTTATGATTTTTTTTTTAATAAATGTTTGGATTATAGAAATATATAGGTTAATGTTTGCTAATATGTCTCGCGGAATATGTAAAAAAAAAATGGTTTCTCTCCACTCTGTCCATAGGATGTACGAAATCATAATGAAGAAAAAGCATTTTGCTAAGATAATGCAGTGTAATCGGTTCGGGTCAAATTGTAACTTACGATGAGGTCAGGCTGATGAAATGCTTACCATGTTATTATCCATTTTCGATGTTTATGTAATAAGTAGTACCCATCTCACTCGAACATCATCTGTTGCAGATTTTCATGGGAAAGTACTTAATTAATTTGTCATGATGGCTTAATCATTTTTAGGTTGCTAGACTGAACATGCTAGCATCTTTTTCCTTTTAGATTCAAAAACTAGCGCATCATATCCAGCTTTTCACATTATCCAATCGCAGTGAAGTAGATTTGCATTACATTTATAGACTTATAAAGAATACTAATGAATGTTCAGATAAAAATTGGATTGAACTTACATTGTTGACATTGGTGTGCTCATTCTGGACATGGATAATCTTGGGGTGGTAAATAAATTCGGAAAATGTCTAGCATCTGAACAGCTCATTTCTTTTCTTATAGGTTTCAGGGGTAACAAATAGGAGGCGCATAAGTACAAGAGAAAAATAAATTGCGTCCGTACGAGGTATGATACACTTAATGTTGTAAATTTGTAAAAGCAATATGTTTACATCTTTCAACTACCTAAAGTACAATGGCGTGCTTCTTTTCTAAATATTGATCTCAATGGCTTGACCTCTGGATAGTGAAAACATATGGGGTGAGAACCCCATGGTACACCATAATGGAGGGGTGCAACACAGATGGTGTTGTAGCAAGCACTGGTACCATCGCCTTATTACTATTTTATTGTGATAATGGCAGTGGCACAGTATCAATGAACTCAATTTTGTTTGTGATTCCTTAGACAGCATTGTGAATTTAATTAATACACAGAACAGATCGATGGTAAGTTGAACTGCATCATTTGTAAATACACGCAACAGCTCGACAATTGAGAGGACATGATGACAAGCACAAGGTAAAAGCTCTGTTGGTTAACTTTATTGTTATGAATTGTGTTCTTTATATACCAGTATGTGGAAATAACTTATCCCAAGATATTTAAGGTGTCCACTGAGTCTTAGTTGTAAGTCGGTTACACAGCTTTTGCTTAGTTGTTGCTACTTATTTGGATAAGACGGAGTCCATGATATTAACATTTGCTTGGATACAAGGTGTGTCAATGGTTGAATCAACTGTTAGGAGTTTTATACTATAATTTTGTCAAAGGAGGAAGGCTATTCACGACTTTGTTTCTGAAGATAAGCAAGGTGAAGCCAAATTCTCTGCTTGGTAACCCTTTAAGCCCGTGAATCATTTGCGATCAAATATCCTAATATCATTATCTTAAACACATTATAATAATTCTCACGTACACTAAGAAATGGTATTTGTTGTCTTGGCTAAAATGGCAGAGCATATGGTTTTCAACCATGTAGTTGTGGGTTCGTTGTACAGATGGAACATTTCTTAGAGTAGGCCTAAAAACCAAATGGCACATTTATTAGAGTATGCCTAAAAACCTTAAATTGGTCTTCACAGAGAGAGTTGTTAGTCTCATTTTTCACAGAACAGGAATTCAACGTCTACTAGATGGATAGCAAACTGAAATTCAATGTATTAACAGAGCAGGAAATCCTGGGTAAGTAACACTGCCTCAGTTCACGGGGAGAATAAATATGCACGGACTGGAGTTAGAGATACCATTGGAAGTACATGGCAATGAGTGGCCAGGCTGAGGGGAGTCAGATTGGTGGTTCAGCTGCTGCTTGATAGACACATTTTTGTGTCTAATTTGTCCTCAATGTCCGTATTGTTGGAACTCTATTTTTGTACTAATATTGTGTTTTTATGTATTTTTAGGAAATAAACATTTTGGAAAATTCGGCTCGAAAAGTTGATTTTGGCACCCCGGAGGACAAGTGTTATTCGGACTCTCGCTTTTGGATAAGGGGTAACCTAATTACTAAGGGGCACCCCCAAGTCACCCCCAAGGCAGCTGCTATTCGCACCCCAGTTCTGGTTAGGGGGAGGACATCTTCTTCCCAAATTCAAAAACCAAAAATTGCCGGGAAAAATTGTTCTTGAACTGCCGTGGCTAGGGTTGAGGATTTGAAGGTGTTCCAGTGAGATTCAATGGCCCAAATTAAATGGGTTTGTTCCTAGGGCCTAGATAGAGCTGGTATGGGTGTTGGATTCGGTCAAAATTGGTTATATAACCGGTGGTAATCAAATCAGGGAAGATATTCTAAAATAGGAAAAATATTCTATTCTTGGAATTCTTGGATGGAAGAGACGTGCATGGGTTGATTCTATTGGCTGGAAACAATCCCTACAGCTCAAGGATGACGCGTGAGAAGAGATAAAACAGGGAACAATACGTAACAAATCAGAGAATTAAAGAAAAAATATTTCGGAATATTTTCTTTAATGGCCGGATATTCTTGGAATTATTACGAGGATTTGAGTGACCTGTTGTGTATAAATAGGTCCCTGATGTCGAGAAGGAGGAGCTAGCGAAGTTTAGAGAGAATTGGGAGAGGTTTAGAGCACTACAGAGCAAGAAAATTGAAGTTGCAGAGATTCTGATTCTGCTGCTGCTGCTGCTCGAGGAGGAAGAAGAAGAGGAAGAACAGACTACCAAAGGCAGTCGTTTACCAACAAAGACAACGACTGTCGTTCGTGGGTCATAGTTTTTCAACGAAAACAACACTTTATCTCTATCGTTGATTCTGGACGCCTTCTGGGTCGCAGAATCCTGTTTTATATCATTTTCTTGTCTTTCTCTTCATTGTAAAACACTTTTGAGCATCAATGAAATATTTTGAGAGGTTTTCCAACATGATGAGCGGCTAAAATACCTGGTGATTGAGGCAATGGAGGATCTATTCACTCATGTTTGATTGGTAATATTTTTATTTATAATTTCGTTAATTATTTATTTTATTTAATTCACTTGGATAAAAATATAAAAAAAAGGGATAAAATGGTTTTGTTAATTATTTGTGAATCAGTTTGATGTTTTATGCTTAGAATATATTCTTTGATAAATCATGCTTCAGGATTACAACTTAATATTTGGACACCTTTTAAATTAAAAAGTGATTTAATAAGAAAAAGAGCTTAATAATAATTTCTGAAATATTATTTATAACCAATCAACTTGAAGTAATAGTGAATCCTGAGCCTTAATCTTTCTAAAATCTTGACATTACTATTAATTTCCTTCATTTATTTATTTGTTTAAATC
>NW_020646638.1:549209-555701 GCF_003573695.1 Papaver somniferum | reverse complement strand
TTTTTAGAATTGTTTGTTCCTTTTTACGTTTCTTTTTGTCTTTATTTTGCAGGTTCAAAGTGAAAACTAAGGACTTGGAGAGGAAAAAGCTTAAAGCGAAAAGCGAAAAGAGAAGAAAAGAGGACAATTTTAGGATTTAATTTTTAATTCTTTTTGAGTGTGTGAGGAAAACTGTAATTTTATTTTTATTTTTTTTTTCTTTTTGAACTTTAAATTGGACTGGACATTTGGACTTTAATTTTTAAACCCTACGGAAGGGTACCCTTAAATACAAACTGTGTGCAGGGAAGGAAGGTGATTACAATATCACCTCGGCCCCTCGGGTTCGCACACGGCATAGGAGTCGTGGCCCGAGTCGACGAAAACGGTTCATCCCCCGTCTAGTACAGGAGGTAAGTCCAATCAAAAACACTCGCGAATCCCCTGCAAGCGAGTTACTGTACTCCTTAAGGTGTTAATTGTTTGAGGACGAACCGGACTGTATTTATTTTCCTAGTAAAGGGCAAGGCCTGGCCTAAACAGATAAGGGTTCGGATTTCATCACCGCTCCCTTCTTGCCCGCTTTAGGAGAACAAAACCTAACGCGAACCCAAGCTTTAAAATATGATTAGAAAGAGACCTATAGGGTATCGAGCTTGTTAGGAAAATTTTTCGAAGGATATTGGTTGTTCTTTTAGCATACTTCGAAGTTCATGACGGTTTCTGTGAGTTGAATGCGTGACTGCGCCGCCTTGTACTGCGGTGAGGCCTTGGGTATCAAAGCTCCACTAAGCTTCCCTCGCCTCGATTCAACTTACTTTGACTCGAATTGATTCCAGAGGGGTTTTCTTAAATTGTAACGAATTCCCTTTCGAGATATAGAAGCTAGTCTATAAACAATCTAAGTGAGCCATCATGCTTGTTGTTTGCTAGAAATCTCTAGGTTTGCTGTGGTAAAGTCGAGTCAGCCTGCTGTGTGATTGCTAGAACCTTCCTGTTAGGATTTTTATTTCTTTTTGATTTTTTTTAGTGTATGCCCGATTTTGTTAATAGGGCATGGAAAAGAGATACTCTAGGTCGATTGATTAGCGAAAAGCCTAGTAGTTCTTCTGCTTTAAGCAGGGAGCTCGAAGATTGTTCTTTTGAGAGCCCTGTTTTTGGAAACTTCAGTTTTAAGAATCTGTCTCTTCGTGAGAAAAGTACCCCTAGTACTTTTGTTGTGCCAGCGATGGCAACTTTGAAAGATTACATGTTCCCAACTAGGTCCAACCGAGCTTCGTGCATTAAATTGCCAGCCACTACGGCTAATTTCGAGATAAAACCTAGTATTCTTCAGATGATCCCTATATTCTTAGGAAAAGATGATGAGAACCCTTATTTCCATATTAGGGACTTTGAGGAAATTTGTGGGACAATTAGAATAAAAGACCTTACTGATGAAGTCTTGAAACTTAAGATGTTTCCCTTTTCCTTAAGATATAAAGCCAAGACCTGGCTGAACAACCTACCATCTGAATCCATAGAAACATGGCAGGAACTTATCGCTGCCTTCTATATGAAGTTCTACCCTAAACATAAAACTGCAACTGTTAGGCAGAAAATTAGTACTAGTGTGCAACAAGAGGGAGAGTCTCTTTATAGATTTTTAGAGAGATTCAATGATCTCCTATCTCAGTGTCCTCATCATGGATTTGATAAGATGAAACTAGTACAAATTATTTATAATGGTTTAGACTATTCGACCAAAGCCATGGTTGAGTCTATGTGCGCTGGTGAGTTCACTAGTAAAAATGCTGATGATGCTTTTACCTTCTTAGAAGTTATCGCTGAAAAATCCCAATAGTGGGAATCTTGTGTTGAACCCCCTAAAAGACTCTTGGTAAATAAAAGTAGCACCAATATGGTAGATACGAGTTTTGCATCTGATGCTAAGTTTGCTGCTTTGTCTAGAAGGTTAGAGGCTTTGGAAATGGGTCAGTTTAAAAATAGGTCCCTTGTTGAACCTAATAGAGCCTCTCAAGTCTCTATTGTGGAATAGAGCCCGATAATTCATTTTGGGAAGGTCAGGTTAGTGAA
The DNA here is from genome assembly GCF_003573695.1 of Papaver somniferum. Classification (NCBI taxonomy): domain Eukaryota; kingdom Viridiplantae; phylum Streptophyta; class Magnoliopsida; order Ranunculales; family Papaveraceae; genus Papaver; species Papaver somniferum. Next base: position 553,646 of record NW_020646638.1, on the reverse strand, counting down.
GAGAAAGCTCATGCTGTCTATAACAATGCTAGGTTTGAGAACCATCAGAAGATTGACCCATACTCAGAGACCTATAATCCTGGTTGGAGAAACCATCCTAATTTTTCTTGGTCTAAGGGTCAGAATCAAGGACAGTCTAGTAATTCTCAGCCTCCCCCAGGATTTGGTTTTAAGAACTTTTCGGGTCAAACTCAGTTTCAGAACACTTCCGAGAAAATGATCTCTGCCTTAGAGGAAAATCTCATAATGCTATCAAAGAACCACATGAGCTTTCAACAAGAAACTAGGCAAGAATTGAAGGATAATTCTCAAAGTCTTGCCGAATTAAAACTTCAAGTAGGACAAATAGCTAAGTTTATAAGTGAGAGAGAAGATGGAAAGTTCCCTAGTCATACTGAGCCTAATCCCAAAGGGGAGAAATCGTACAATCATGTGAATGCTGTCACAACCCTTAGGAGTGGAAAGAAAGTAGACAACAAGGTTGCCATGCCTGATAGTAAACATGCTGTAGTTCACCCGTATGAACCAGAGAATGAAGAGACTGATAGGGTCTCTAAAGAGACCAATGAGGGTCATGTTGAGTCTTATTTTGTTCCCAGAGCCCCATTCCCACAACTGTTAGTTCCGACTAAGAGGGAGTCCAACTTTAATGATATATTGGAGGTTTTTAAGCAGGTTAATATCAACCTTCCATTATTAGATGCAATTAGGCAGATTCCCTCTTATGCCAAGTTCCTTAAGGACTTGTGTACGCGAAAGCATAAGCTCAGTGTCCAGAAGAAAGCATTCATAGCTAGTCAAGTGAGTTCTGTTATTCAGTATACCACTACTCCTAAGTATAAAGACCCAGGGTCCCCTACCATTGCTTGTACAATAGGTAAGTACCGTGTTGAGAAAGCATTGCTTGACTTAGGAGCCAGTGTGAACTTACTGCCATACCATGTGTACCTTAAGCTAGGACTTGGTAAGATGAAACCTACCCAGATGACACTTCAGTTAGCTGATAGGTCCGTTAAAATTCCTCGTGGTGTGATCGAGGATGTTCTCATAGAGGTCGAAAAGTTTATATATCCGGTGGATTTTGTTATTTTAGATACCCAACCTGTCCCTGACCCAGAGAACCAGTGATTTTAGGTCGCCCGTTTTTAGCTACATCCAATGCGATCATTAACTGTCGAAATGGTATTATGAATTTGTCTTTTGGTAATATGACTATTGAGCTGAACATTTTTAATATTAGTAAGCTACCCTCTGAACTAGATGACTCGAATATAGAAGAGGTGAACATGATAGGAACATTAGTCGAGGAGTCATTACCAAAAACTTTGTTAGAAGATCCATTAGAGAAATGCCTAGCTCACTGATGAGTGCCAAATATTGTATATATTTATCCCTTTTTGTTGGCATTTTAACTCATCTTTTATGCATTAATTCTACATTTTATCCCATATTCTGTATTTTCATTGTTTTCAAGAATAAATATTTTTATTAATTAATTTTGCATTTTTAGGTAATAAATAAAGTTTGGATGAGTCGCGGAGCGAAAAGAGCAGAAAAGTAGTGAAAAGCCGGGAGAAATTACGCAAGGAAGCCGCGAAGAATGGTGCGCACAACCTCATTTTCTACACACAAAAGCGCCTCCGTTCTCAGCCATCAGATCAGTTCTCAGAAGCATCCGACGGTCGCTCCTTCATAGAGCATCAAAATCTGAAGTCTCTGCCGAGCACCACAGCGCTGAAAATCCAAGCCTTCAGATTAGATGGTAGTTGAATCCAACGGTCGATCCCTTGTTGTGCATCGAAGTTTGATATCTCCGCCTTACACTACAGCACCTAACTCCATCTTGAGCCGTCAGTTTCGTTGTATTTTTGCATCCAACGGTCGCTCACGATCTGTCTCAATTTCTCCGTTAGATCCGTTTCAGAAGTTATCATCCTACGCCTTTCATCACCGAACATCAAGGTTCGATGATCCCGCTCAACACTCAAACACCTAAGCCTATATCCCACAAACCAAACAACCCCTAGCCAAAACCTAATCGAGCTCACCCCATCTCCTTCCCCATTCCCTCTGCAGAAACCATGTCCGCCACCAGCTCCGCCTGCCTCTGCCTCAACCACCACCACGCATCCTCCAAAAGCCATCATGGCTACTTGTAATCATAACCCATCATTACCCTACCTCTCTAGACACATATTCTATCGATTTCAACCCTTTTTCTTCACAGAAACCCTAGGTTTGAAATTGGTAGAATAGGTGAAGTTGGAGAAGAAATCAAAGCATGGGTAGATGCAATTGGATCAACAGAAGCATGGGGGGAAGATTTAGAGTTGTTATCAGTGTATTAGGTAAGCCAATTTCACCCTTTTGTGAAACCCTAATTTCTGACATTTGGGTATTTTGGGGGAATTGTAACTGACTATAAATTGGGGTCATGGGTTGTGAAAATGCACATGCCTGGACTAGCCAGTGCACCACCAAGAGGACTGGGCTAGCCAGTTTCTCATATGTTTGCCCTGTTTTGTTTGAACTTCAATTCATATGTTGTTTTGTCTTAATTTCAGTTTTATTATGTGTTAGTTTCATTTGCTAGGGCTTAGAGGAAGCTCTTGATCATATGCTAGGATAGTAAATGTATATGTATTGTCTTGAAATGCTTTAACTGCCTTAGGATTAATGAAATGCCATTTGAGTTACTCACTTGTGATCAGCTGTGCTGTTAGAAGACAGCTGATGCTAGGAGTGCAGCTAGGTCAGTGTGTGAGAATTTAATCCATTAGAGAGATTGCATCAAGCTCAGTTAGCTAGTTGAGATAAATACTTGTGATCAGTTGTGCTGTTGAAAGACAGCTGATGCTAGGGGTCATTTAGCTAGGTTAGTTTCTCTATCCTTCTTTGTAACCTTTCATGAAAAAAAACAAGACATACATTGCATCACAATTTCCTTAGCCTAGGGTCAGGTAGTGAAATCAAAAGCCTTAGTACCCTCCCTTGAACTCAGATAACTTTAGAAACTCCCCAAAGAGAACTGTAGCAAATCCTCCAAGTCCCTGTGGACAAACCCCTATTTACTATTACTTGCTTCAACTTCCCTGTATACTTGCAGGTTAGTTTGTAGGTTACTTTTCCCTACACACCAAGTTTTTGGCGCCGCTGCCGGGGACTCGGTAGCGGTTTGCTTGTTTTCTGTTTCCTTTCTTGTTAATCTTGCTTGTTCCTGACCTGCAACTTGTTCTTGTTTTCTGTTTTCTTTCTTGTTTTCTTGCTTGTTCCTGACCTGCAACTTCCTTGTTTGCTCCTGCTCTTGCATTGCTCTTGTTCTCGCTTCACTAAGAGCATTGCCTTGCACTACCTTGCACTGCTGCAAGTGCAAGTGCTGCTGCTGTGCTGCTGCAAGTGTTGCTGAAGCTGCAGTTTCTGCTGGAGCTGTAACTGTTGTACTGCTGCCTGCTAGGCTGCCCTGGTGCAGTTGGAGTGAACCTGGTGCAGCTAGCTATTCTTGCTGGTGCTGCCTTCTCCAAGCTGCCTGTTGCTGTTGGGTTGACCCAACTGGGCTTCTGTTGTAAAGCCAAAGGAAAGCCAAAGCCCAACTGGGCTGTAAGCTGCACAAGTTGAACCAAGCCCAACTGGGCCTCAACAAAGACCAAAGCTTAGGATGATCCAAAGCCCAACTGGGCTTTTGCAACCTAACTGAGCAGCTGGGCTGTGCTTAAGCAAGTAAGCCTAAACCCATTAAGAGAACCCAACCTGTGGGCTTCCATTCTTCATTTGTGGGCTTGTAATAATTTTTTCCATTTTTTTTGTTGGGCTTGTAATCTTAATTACTTGTGGGCTTGTTTGTTTAATGGCTTGTGGGTTTGTGATGTTAGACTGATTTGGGCCTGTAGTTTTAAATTAGAAAAACTGAACTTTTGAAAGTCCAACTGGGCCTCCGACCAAACAAGCAACAGTTAGGCTATTTCAAAAGCTACATTGGGCTTCAGTTTGCATACACATTGTGGGCTTAGTTCACCTTCCCTTGGCAACACAATTTCTCCCACCAATGTGGGCTTGCTCCCAACACTAAAACCAAAATTCTTGCTCCCAACACTAAAACCAAAATTCTTGCTCCCAACACAAAAACCAAAATTTTTCTTTTTCCCATTAAAACCAAATGTCTCCCGCCAAAACCAAATTTTTCCCAACAAAACCAAATTTTTCCAAAAAGTCCAATCCCTTAAAAACCAAATTTTGAGCTTTGAGCCCAATCATGTATAGATCTTTTTCTACAGTTGGGGAATACAACGAATCCCTTAAAGAACTTGTGTATGGACAAACTTCACGTTATGAACCTCCCATAGACCATGATGTCAATAGTCATAGGAATTATTATGGACATTTTCAAAGTTCCGAGCATCAATACATGAACCCTAATGACTATTCACACATGCATCATTC
>NW_020646638.1:478104-549199 GCF_003573695.1 Papaver somniferum | reverse complement strand
TAATTTTGCATTTTTAGGTAATAAATAAAGTTTGGATGAGTCGCGGAGCGAAAAGAGCAGAAAAGTAGTGAAAAGCCGGGAGAAATTACGCAAGGAAGCCGCGAAGAATGGTGCGCACAACCTCATTTTCTACACACAAAAGCGCCTCCGTTCTCAGCCATCAGATCAGTTCTCAGAAGCATCCGACGGTCGCTCCTGCATAGAGCATCAAAATCTGAAGTCTCTGCCAAGCACCACAACGCTGAAATTCCAAGCCTTCAGATTAGATGGTAGTTGAATCCAACGGTCGCTCCCTTGCTGTGCATCAAAGTTTGATATCTCCGCCTAACACTACAACACCTAACTCCATCTGGAATCGTTGATTTTGTTGTATCATATAATCTGACGGTCGCTACAAGCTTCACTTCACATCACCATCCGATCCACCTACCAGCTTCGCATCTCGCGTCCCATCTCACGAAACATCAAACTCGATACACTCGCCTAACACCCTAGCAACCGAACCATTTAACCTCAACCAAACATCTCCTCCTTCCTCTCCATCGACCTCACCCCCTCTGCAGAGACACCATGTCCTGCCACCATCTTCTTCACCTCCACTGCCACCACCACACCGCCACCAAACACCACCATACCACCTCCGTCATCATCCTACACGTGATTGAACACCTTCCCCCATCATTCTAGCCCTTTATCCCATCAACTCATTACCTAACCTAAACCCTAGGTTATGGATTGATGGATTAACGTGTGCTAGAGAAGCAATTGAAGGCATGGAGAGGTAGAGAAGGACAAGGAGGGTAATGGGTCGAGCTCAATTTGATGTGGCTACATCAAATTAGGTGAGTAATCACCAACCCTAGCTACTGTCAGTTTGGGGATTTTTATTGGAAAACCCTAATGATGTAATTGGGTATAAATTGGGACTATGGGTTGTGTTAGAAACTTTATGTTTGGAGTAGCCAACATCCAGGACTTCCAAGTTCTGTTAATTGTTAATTTTAGTTCACTTGCTCATTTCAGTTCATGTTGTGCTTAATGTTGTTTTTCTTAGTTCAATTTGCTGCTTGTTTGATGTTCATGTCCTAATTACAATTTCAATTTCAGTTGTTTTTCATATCCTGCCAATGTCCTGTCATGTTAGTATCCTGTTAACTGTATCTTGTTATGTGCTTGTTTAATTCCATGTTTAGATTCCCATTTCATTCCTGTTGATGTTTGTTACATGTTCACTGTTGTGTTTAATGTGTTGTTACATTTGAAGGAATGCTAGGCTAGATACATCTGTGAAGCTTTGAACTAATTGTGCAATGGAAGAAATCAGTGCTTATAGCAAGCTGATTTTCTTGCCATTCCTTGTGTATGCTTAGGTTGCTGTGTTGATTGTGCATTGGGAGAAACTAGTGCTTATAGCAAGCTAGTTCTCTTCCCATTCTATAGGAATGCCTGTTTTCTGCCTAGCCTTGCTTCATTGCAGTTTCTCCACATCCTTGCCCTTGGCCTTAGGCCTTGGTTCATCTTGTTTTGTTCTTTGCTTTTGCCATGTGTTGCCCTGTTTGTGTTTCCTTTTGTTTATTTTGTTAGCCATCTTCTTTATTGCATTATCTTTGCTTCACTGCCATCTTTGCTTCCACTGCCCTGCAACTCTTTTGCTTCTTTAGTTCACTGCCCTGCTGTTTAGTTTTTGCTTGCACTGCTCTGTGGCTTAGGTCTTTGCCACTGTGTTGTTTTCCTTTGGCTTGTTCTGCTGCAGCTGTTGCTGCCACTTCTTTCTCCAGTACTGCTGCTGCTGCACCACTGCTGCATTGCTCTCTTCCCCTGCCTTGCAAACTGCTGCTGCTACTTGCACTGCTTGTGCAGCTGCTGTGCAGTCTTGCTACTGCTGCTGCCTTCCAAAGCCAACTGAGTCCAAAGCTCACTTCAAACTGAAGCTCAATTCACAGTCACTGTTAGCCCAAGGCCCAAAAGACCAAAAGCCCAGGTTTAATCCCAAGCTCAGTTCACTACACTGAGCCCAAGCCTAAGTTCAAGGCAAAGCCTAGTTCACTGCTAAGCCAAAAGGCTTCATAGCCCAATAGCAAATTTAGGAACCCAATTAGCTAGAAACTTCCAAAACACACCCAGTCTCTGTGGATCGACCCGTACTTGCACGAGCTACAACCGACAACCGTGCACTTGCGGTATTACTGTAGGCCCCCGTTTTTATCACGCTTCATTTTATACATATCTCCGGGCCCACCAAGTTTTTGGCCGGGGATAATTTCTAATACCCTTTTCGAGGCCTGTCAAGTTTTTGGCGCCGCTGCCGGGGACTTGGCGTGGTGTTTTCGAAGCATTCTTATTTGCTGTTCTCCTTGCATTTAATTCATCTAGCCTCACTTGCATATTCATCTTGCATATTCTCTGCACTGCATATCTTGCATCATGCATTGCATTCTTGCATCTTAGATTAACTTGCTGTTTTAGTAGCTGCTGTGTAGTGCAGCTGAAAGAAACTGATCTTTGCTGAGTCCAGGTACCTGCTGTGAAGTGCTCCTGTGGAGCTGATGCTGCTGCTGACTGCTGCCTTGGCTGCCAAGCTGCTGTGCTGCTGCAGCTTTCTTTCCAGCTACCTCAACTGAGCTGCTTCTCCTGATCCTGCTACTGCCTTGCTGCTGAGCTGCTATTGCTGAACTTGTGGTGCTGAACTTGAGGTGCAGCTAGCCATTCTTGCTGGTGCTGCCTTCTCCAAGCTGCCTGTTGCTGTTGGGTTGACCCAACTGGGCTTCTGTTGTAAAGCCAAAGGAAAGCCAAAGCCCAACTGGGCTGTAAGCTGCACAAGTTGAACCAAGCCCAACTGGGCCTCAACAAAGACCAAAGCTTAGGATGATCCAAAGCCCAACTGGGCTTTTGCAACCTAACTGAGCAGCTGGGCTGTGCTTAAGCAAGTAAGCCTAAACCCATTAAGAGAACCCAACCTGTGGGCTTCCATTCTTCATTTGTGGGCTTGTAATAATTTTTTTCCATTTTTTTTGTTGGGCTTGTAATCTTAATTACTTGTGGGCTTGTTTGTTTAATGGCTTGTGGGTTTGTGATGTTAGACTGATTTGGGCCTGTAGTTTTAAATTAGAAAAACTGAACTTTTGAAAGTCCAACTGGGCCTCCGACCAAACAAGCAACAGTTAGGCTATTTCAAAAGCTACATTGGGCTTCAGTTTGCATACACATTGTGGGCTTAGTTCACCTTCCCTTGGCAACACAATTTCTCCCACCAATGTGGGCTTGCTCCCAACACTAAAACCAAAATTCTTGCTCCCAACACTAAAACCAAAATTCTTGCTCCCAACACAAAAACCAAAATTTTTCTTTTTCCCATTAAAACCAAATGTCTCCCGCCAAAACCAAATTTTTCCCAACAAAACCAAATTTTTCCAAAAAGTCCAATCCCTTAAAAACCAAATTTTGAGCTTTGAGCCCAATCATGTATAGATCTTTTTCTACAGTTGGGGAATACAACGAATCCCTTAAAGAACTTGTGTATGGACAAACTTCACGTTATGAACCTCCCATAGACCATGATGTCAATAGTCATAGGAATTATTATGGACATTTTCAAAGTTCCGAGCATCAATACATGAACCCTAATGACTATTCACACATGCATCATTCACCACAACGTGAAAATGAACATTTTGCTAGTGCCTCACTCACACAATCATCTCTTGTGGATCAATTAGAAGCTCGAATCGCAGCTTTAGAAATGCAATCACATGAGGAATCTGTCACATCTAATTTTCTTAGGCAACCTGAAATCTATGCATGTCCCGCATGTGGTAGTTTAGACCACCCTGTTGAGCATTGTCATATTTTGCATAATTTTAGGCCATCAAGAGAAAATCCAATGTATGAAATGCCCATGAATTGTGAGAATGGTAGTCATTGGGACCATAATCAATCCTTTGAGGGTTGCGATCAATATTTTGTAGACCCTAATGACCATGCATACATGTACCATTCACCACAATTTGAACATGAAGAATTTTGTACTCCCATGAATTTAGACTCCACCACAGAAGCTTTAAGACTTAGTGAGCAAAACTTCGATAGATCTACATCACGAATTCAGGCATATTTAGATCAGATTTTGCTTCACCTACAAAAGGAGGAAATTCATGAGGAAATGTATGTTGTCCCTAATGAAGTGTCTAGTCCCATTCATGTAAATGATGTTGAATATGAACCTAATTTAGAGGAAATGCATAAGAATAAATTTGTTGATGATGTTGATGATTCTGAGTGTGAACTTGCTAATTTGATTGATGATTGTGAGCATGATGTGACATGTGTAGATGATTTAGGAGATTTTGATTTGATTAATAATGATGTGCCTATCGTCCTACATAAGTCACAATCTGATGGCCTTCCACCCAACCTAGATTTGGTTTGTACCCATATTGTCAAACCGACTTTTCTGAGAGTCCCTAATCTAGGTTTGGAACTGTGTGCTTCCCAAGTCCTCTTGGACTATTTTGCTTCTAAGTATAATACATTTGAGGAACCACAGTTGGAATTAGCATGTTTGCCCGTCCCTAGCACAGTTCACTTTGAGCTAGACCTTGTACATGATGAACCCCCAAAACTGCGAGATTTTGTTTCCAAAATTTTATCCGTTGAAAAATCCAGGTTTGGGGGTAGCTCATTTTGTTTCACAGTTTCACTTGCGTTTCTATCATATTATTATTGTGTGAAGCTGTTGAAACCTTTACACTTTGTCTTTTGGGTTGATCCTCAACTCTTTAGATTGTTAGTGTATGGTGAATATTTTTGTATATAATCCAGTAGATAAAATTTTAAAAACCCTTTTGTTCCTTTTGTATATATTTTGCTAATCCAATATGATCTCGGTTGAAATATGTTGGATTTTTTCCTTGAAATAACGGAGTTTTAATCGAGCTACCACCGTACAATCGGGTATTCTCTCTCCTTTTACTCTACTCAGCATGTCCCTTTCCATATGTTGCATTTTTATTCTTTCCATATTTTGAAACATTGAGGACAATGTTTAGTTTAGGTTTGGGGGTATAGAGTAGATACCATGATAATATGCCATAATTGAAAACGAACTCCTTCTTCTTTTTGAAAAAATTGAAAAATTCCAAAAAAAAAATTGAAAAATCAAAATTCAAAAAAATTAAAAAATGAAAAATCATAAAAAATGGAGCTCATTTACCTTGAAATGTTGACTCTTGTGCAAATATGTATTTTTATTAGGAGTCTTAGTCTAGATATTTAGGCACCCTGATTCTAGCACAATTCACATAGTGATAAGAAATTTGCACGCGCACGATCTACCAATACATGTATGGCCTCGATCTTCAAGGTGTTTGATAGGAAGTTACGATTGCCAATCACTTTAGAATACTGAACGAAACTTGACTAGCTTGTTCTTTGGTTGGTTGGGATAGAAGGTGGAGGTTACATTAAGAAAAACAACCATCGAATTTAACTGGGTGCATCAAAAAGGGCTACCTCTTGCAAAGTGTCATGTAATCTTTTGTTTCTTTTTGTTATGTATCAAAAGTGTTTCCTTGTAAAAAAAAAAAAAAAAAAAAAAATATATCAGAAAAATACCAAAAAAATCAAGTATTTATCAATTCCATTCTCTCTTGTTCCAAAAATAAAAGAGAATAGTCAATGTAAATAAGAGTCATGTAAATAGTCATCTTTTGTGTTTTTGTGTTGTAAGCAAGGAGGGTGTATGCCATTGATGTACAACGCGAGTAATTGTGAAATACCTCCAACTCATTCACAATTCTCGTAAAGTCCGGACATCTAGCTAGATTTCGACCTCAGTTCTTAGCCTGAGAAACTATCTCTTGGTGATTAGTAGTCATAACTTCAGATCTTTCTTTACACATGTGTAGATACACTTTACACTCTTATCACATGTCTTTTTTTGTTATCAGTGCTAGGATTGTGCCTTCGATAGCTAGATTGACATCTCCATTTTGCTGTGAGCTTAAACTGTTTTGCACATGTCACGTTTGATGGAATCTGAGCTTATATTTTGTCCTTAGGTTTTGTAGGCACACCTCTGGTAAACCTTCACGAGACTTCAACTCGTCCACTAGGGACACTTAGTGGTTTAAAAGGCTTAGTGCATACGCTAAATGCATTCGAGAGACCAGCGACAGTGGTATAGTTAGGATTTCCTTAGTTTTGTTTTACTTGAGGACAAGTAAAATTCAGGTTTGGGGGTATTTGATGAGTGCCAAATATTGTATATATTTATCCCTTTTTGTTGGCATTTTAACTCATCTTTTGCGCATTAATTCTACATTTTATCCCATATTCTGTATTTTCATTGTTTTCAAGAATAAATATTTTTATTAATTAATTTTTCATTTTTAGGTAATAAATAAAGTTCGGATGAGTCGCGGAGCGAAAAGAGCAGAAAAGTAGTGAAAAGCCGGGAGAAATTACGCAAGGAAGCCGCGAAGAATGGTGCGCACAACCTCATTTTCTACACACAAAAGCGCCTCCGTTCTCAGCCATCAGATCAGTTCTCAGAAGCATCCGACGGTCGCTCCTTCATAGAGCATCAAAATCTGAAGTCTCTGCCGAGCACCACAGCGCCGAAATTCCAAGCCTTCAGATTAGATGGTAGTTGAATCCAACGGTCGCTCCCTTGCTGTTCATCAACGTTTGATATCTCCGCCTTACACTACAACACCTAACCCCATCTAGAGCCGTTAACTTCGTTGTATCAAAAAATCTGACGGTCGCTACCAACCTCTTCAGGAGGAACCATCCGATCCACCTACCAGCTTCACATCCCACGGCCCATCTCACGAAACATCACCTCTTGATGGACCCGCCTCACACCAGAACATCCCATACCCTAAAACTATCGAACCAACCTCATTCTTCCTCTTCCCTTCTCTTTCTTTTCCTTCTCCTTCACCCGACAGTTGCAGAGCTCTGCAACTGCAACTCCTGCCCCTGCCATGCCGCCAACACCATCACCTCCACAGTTCTGCCACCACCACCCCATCCCAAGTTTCTCTCTTGTCTCGTTTTTAGCATCAAACTAGGTGCTACAAGCTAGAACAGTGAGAAGCTAGGGTTACATAATCGCAAAGGGGACAAAACTTGAAGAGACAGGAGCAGAAGAAGAAGATAAAGCATGGGTATGAACTTAATCGCAGAGGGGACAACGAAATCAGTGAGTAATTTTGGGAATTTGAGAAAACCCTAATTTCAATTTAGGGTTTCGAAAAATTAGGGTTTGTTGTAAACTATAAATATGGATGTTGTTGCCACTGTTAAAACTTGTTCTTGGACTAGCCAAGTTTCCACCCAATTTGGGTTAGCCTAATTTCAATTGTTCTTGCACTGTTAATTGTCCTGTTAAATTTCAGTTTCAACTGTTAGTTGCATTTTCACCCTTAGTTGCATTTGTTGTCATGTTAGTTTGCCATTGTTAAATGTTTGTTTGTGTGTGTTCATGTTAGACTCTCTTGTTACTGTTAAATGTGTTCTTGTTAATGCACTGTTAATGTTAATGTGTGATGCTCCTGTTGTTAGTTAGACTCATTGTTGTGTCACTGTGAATGCTATGTTTAGTATAATATTTGTCATGTTCTAAATCACCTTGCTAGGGACTAGATGAAGCTCTATTGTCTTATTGTGTAGTACATTGATCACATTGTTCTAGAAGGCTAAACAAGTTTAGGACAATACTGAACTTAGCTCATCATCACCTCACTTTCACAATGTATGCCAAGTATGCTTTGTAGTTAGGTTCATGAGCTGCTGATAAGCTGCAACTCAAGCTGAAGTCATAATCCCTTGACTAGTTGTGCTGTAGAAAGACAATTAGTGCTTTGGAAATAATACCATAGTTGTGTTTAACTTCCTATAGGAAAATACACAGTAAAAATTAGAGTGAATTCAACCCCTAGTTCCCATCCATAAATCCATTTTCAACTGTTAGTCTTGTTTCCTTCCACTTGTTTGGTTTACCTGCATTTTCTGTTTTGCATTTTCACTGCTTACTTGCTTTCCCTGCTGCAATTCTTCTGTTGCTGCTGCCTTTCTGCAGCTGCTGCTGCAGCTCTGTTGTTACTGCACTGCTGTGCATTTTCTGTGCTGCTGCCACTTCTTCTGGTGTGCTGCTGCTGGTGCCTGTTACTCTACCAGGTTGCTGCTGCTGGTGCCTGCTGCACTGCTTCTTGCCTCTCTGCAGCTGCCGCTGCCAATCCACTTCTCTGGGCTGTTGCATTGCTGCTGATTGCTTTGCTCTCCACAGCTCACTTCCAAAAGCCCAGAGCACAATCTGAGCCCAACTGTAAGACCAAAATCAAAGCCCAGTTCAGTAAGGCCCCAAGTCAAATTCATAGTCAAGGCCAAAGCCTAGTTCTCTGTTAAGCCCAACTCATAGTTGAACTGCTGAGCCCAAAGCTCAAATCAGCTCACTGAAACAAAGCCCAACTCTCAAATACCAAGCCCAATTACTGTAAAAGGCCATTTCACTGTTCAGGTGAGATTGAGCCCAAAGCTTAAACAAAGAACCAAAGCCCATTTGCACTTTAAATATAACTGAGCCCAGGCTCAGTTCATTTTATGTTTAACAAACCCACTAAGCCCAATCCATTCAAAGGGCATTCAAACCCAATAGTACATTAAGCCCAACACTTCCAAAGGGCTTCTAAGCCCAAAGCAAATCTAGGAACCCAATTAGCTAAAACACTTCCGAAACACACCCGATCTCTGTGGATCGACCCGTACTTGCACGAGCTACAACCGACGACCGTGCACTTGCGGTATTACTGTAGGCCCGTTTCCATTGCATCATTTTTATACACATTTCCTGGCCTGCCAAGTTTTTGGCCATGAAAATATTGTGGAACCTGTTGGTTCAATAACATATGGCTTCTCGCCCTCGACCTTCATGAATGTTGTTTTTTCTAATACTCATTGTAATTCATATGATTTTGATATTGACATGGGATTCGTACAATTATTCTGTGAAGATGAACATGACATAGGAATAGTTGAATCTTCTGTAGACACTAATATGCATGAAAATATATTTGATGTGTCTGATTCTCTACCTAGGTCACATTGTGATATTTCTCCTGATTTGCCGATGCATGAGAATGAATCTGTTGATGATGTTGATGATTCTAAGTGTGAACTTGCCAATGTGAGTGATGATTGTGAGCATGATGTGACATGTGTAGATGAGTTAGAAGATTTTGATTTGATTGATAATGATATGCCTATTCTTCTACCTAAGTCACAATCTGATGGCCTTCCACCCAACCTAGATTTGGTTTGTACCAATATTATAAAACCAATTTCTCTGAGAATGCCCAACCTAGGTTTGGAAATGTGTGCTTCCCAAGTCCTCTTGGACTATTTTGCTTCCAAATATAATACATTTGAGGAACCACAGTTGGAAATAGCATGTTTGCCCGTCCCTAGCACAGTTCATTTCGAGCTAGACCTTTTGCATGATGAACCCCCGAAACTGCGCGATTTTGTTTTCAAAAGTATATCTTCTGTAAAATCCAGGTTTGGGGGTAGCTCATTTTGTTTCACAGTTTCACTTGCGTTTCTTTCCTGTTATTATTGTGTGAAGCTGTTGAAATGTCTACACTTCGTCTTTTGGGTTGATCCTCAACTCTTTAGATTGTTAGTGTATGGTGAATTTTTTGTATATAATCCAGTAGATAAAATTTTAAAAACCCTTTTGTTCCTTTTGTATATATTTTGCTAATCCAATATGATCTCGGTTGAAATATGTTGGATTTTTGCCTTGAATAACGGAGTTTTAATTCTGCTTTCGCCGAAATCGGGTATTCTCTCTCCTTTTACTCTACTCAGCATGTCCCTTTCCATATGTTGCATTTTAATTCTTTCCATATTTTGAAACATTGAGGACAATGTTTAGTTTAGGTTTGGGGGTATAGAGTAGATACCACGATAATATGCTATAATTAAAAACGAACTCCTTCTTCTTTTTGAAAAAAGTGAAAAATTCCAAAAAAAATTAAAAAATCAAAATTCAAAAAAATTAAAAATCATAAAAAATGGAGCTCATTTACCTTGAAATGTTGACTCTTGTGCAAATATGTATTTTTATTAGGAGTCTTAGTCTAGATATTTAGGCACCCTGATTCTAGCACAATTCACATAGTGATAAGAAATTTGCACGCGCACGATCTACCAATACATGTATGGCCTCGATCTTCAAGGTGTTTGATAGGAAGTTACGATTGCCAATCACTTTAGAATACTGAACGAAACTTGACTAGCTTGTTCTTTGGTTGGTTGGGATAGAAGGTGGAGGTTACATTAAGAAAGACAACCATCGAATTTAACTGGGTGCATCAAAAAGGGCTACCTCTTGCAAAGTGTCATGTAATCTTTTGTTTCCTTTTGTAATTATATCAAAAGTGTTTCCTTCTTCCAAAAAAAAAAAAAAAAAAAAAAAAAAAAAAAAAAAAAAAAAAAAAAAAAAAAAAAAAAAAAAAAAAAAAAAAAAAAAAAAAAAAAAAAAAAAAAAAAAAAAAAAAAAAAAAAAAAAAAAAAAAAAAAATTTCAAGTATTTATCAATTCCATCATCTCTTGTTCCAAAAATAAAAAGAGAATAGTCAATGTAAATAAGAGTCATGTAAATAGTCATCTTTTGTGTTTTTGTGTTGTAAGCAAGGAGGGTGTATGCCATTGATGTACAACGCGAGTAATTGTGAAATACCTCCAACTCATTCACAATTCTCGTAAAGTCCGGACAGCTAGCTAGATTTCGACCTCAGTTCTTAGCCTGAGAAACTATCTCTTGGTGATTAGTAGTCATAACTTCAGATCTTTCTTTACACATGTGTAGATACACTTTACACTCTTATCACATGTCCTTTTTTGTTATCAGTGCTAGGATTGTGCCTTCGATAGCTAGATTGACATCTCCATTTTGCTGTGAGCTTAAACTGTTTTGCACATGTCACGTTTGATGGAATCTGAGCTTATATTTTGTCCTTAGGTTTTGTAGGCACACCTCTGGTAAACCTTCACGAGACTTCAACTCGTCCACTAGGGACACTTAGTGGTTTAAAAGGCTTAGTGCATACGCTAAATGCATTCGAGAGACCAGCGACAGTGGTATAGTTAGGATTTCCTTAGTTTTGTTTTACTTGAGGACAAGTAAAATTCAGGTTTGGGGGTATTTGATGAGTGCCAAATATTGTATATATTTATCCCTTTTTGTTGGCATTTTAACTCATCTTTTATGCATTAATTCTACATTTTATCCCATATTCTGTATTTTCATTGTTTTCAAGAATAAATATTTTTATTAATTAATTTTGCATTTTTAGGTAATAAATAAAGTTTGGATGAGTCGCGGAGCGAAAAGAGCAGAAAAGTAGTGAAAAGCCGGGAGAAATTACGCAAGGAAGCCGCGAAGAATGGTGCGCACAACCTCATTTTCTACACACAAAAGCGCCTCCGTTCTCAGCCATCAGATCAGTTCTCAGAAGCATCCGACGGTCGCTCCTTCATAGAGCATCAAAATCTGAAGTCTCCGCCTTACACTACAGCACCTAACTCCATCTTGAGCCGTCAGTTTCGTTGTATTTTTGCATCCAACGGTCGCTCACGATCTGTCTCAATTTCTCCGTTAGATCCGTTTCAGAAGTTATCATCCTACGCCTTTCATCACCGAACATCAAGGTTCGATGATCCCGCTCAACACTCAAACACCTAAGCCTATATCCCACAAACCAAACAACCCCTAGCCAAAACCTAATCGAGCTCACCCCATCTCCTTCCCCATTCCCTCTGCAGAAACCATGTCCGCCACCAGCTCCGCCTGCCTCTGCCTCAACCACCACCACGCATCCTCCAAAAGCCATCATGGCTACTTGTAATCATAACCCATCATTACCCTACCTCTCTAGACACATATTCTATCGATTTCAACCCTTTTTCTTCACAGAAACCCTAGGTTTGAAATTGGTAGAATAGGTGAAGTTGGAGAAGAAATCAGAGCATGGGTAGATGCAATTGGATCAACAGAAGCATGGGGGGAAGATTTAGAGTTGTTATCAGTATATTAGGTAAGCCAATTTCACCCTTTTGTGAAACCCTAATTTCTGACATTTGGGTATTTTGGGGGAATTGTAACTGACTATAAATTGGGGTCATGGGTTGTGAAAATGCACATGCCTGGACTAGCCAGTGCACCACCAAGAGGACTGGGCTAGCCAGTTTCTCATATGTTTGCCCTGTTTTGTTTGAACTTCAATTCATATGTTGTTTTGTCTTAATTTCAGTTTTATTATGTGTTAGTTTCATTTGCTAGGGCTTAGAGGAAGCTCTTGATCATATGCTAGGATAGTAAATGTATATGTATTGTCTTGAAATGCTTTAACTGCCTTAGGATTAATGAAATGCCATTTGAGTTACTCACTTGTGATCAGCTGTGCTGTTAGAAGACAGCTGATGCTAGGAGTGCAGCTAGGTCAGTGTGTGAGAATTTAATCCATTAGAGAGATTGCATCAAGCTCAGTTAGCTAGTTGAGCTAAATACTTGTGATCAGTTGTGCTGTTGAAAGACAGCTGATGCTAGGGGTCATTTAGCTAGGTTAGTTTCTCTATCCTTCTTTGTAACCTTTCATGAAAAAAAACAAGACATACATTGCATCACAATTTCCTTAGCCTAGGGTCAGGTAGTGAAATCAAAAGCCTTAGTACCCTCCCTTGAACTCAGATAACTTTAGAAACTCCCCAAAGAGAACTGTAGCAAATCCTCCAAGTCCCTGTGGACAAACCCCTATTTACTATTACTTGCTTCAACTTCCCTGTATACTTGCAGGTTAGTTTGTAGGTTACTTTTCCCTACACACCACTCACTTTGGGATTGATTTTGATGATGATAATATGATTAATGAGGTGAATGCTTTGTTAGATTCAACCCCTTTGTTAGATACTAGTAATGGATGGAAACCTAAGTTCGAACCACTACCAGTTTCTAAGTCTACCCTAGTTCCTTCTTTAGAAGAGCCTCCTAAGTTGGACCTAAAACCATTGCCAGATACCCTGAAGTATTTGTTTTTAGGCCCGTCTGAGACTTTACCTGTGATTGTTTCTTCCGACTTGGATAGAGATCATGAAAGTAGGCTAGTAACCGTCTTTCAAAACAACAAGGAAGCTTTAGGGTGGACCATAACAGACATTAAGGGTATAAGTCCTACTATTTGTATGCATCAGATCTATTTAGAAGAAGACACCAATCCTTCTAGGAAGATGCAATGTCGACTAAACCCCAATATGAAAGAAGTAGTTCGAACTGAGGTTCTTAAGCTACTAGATGCAGGAATTATCTACCTTATCTCAGACAGTAAGTGGGTTAGCCCCGTTCAGGTTGTTCACAAGAAATCTGGTATTACTGTAGTCCAGAATGATAACAATGAGTTAATCCCGACCCGAGTGACCACGGGTTGGCGTGTTTGTATTGACTATAGTAAATTGAACAAGGTCACTAGGAAGGACCACTTTCCCCTTCCCTTCATCGAACAGATGTTAGAGAGATTAGATGGACATAGTCACTACTGCTTTTTAGATGGCTACTCTGGATATAATCAGATTGTTATTGCCCCAGAAGACCAGGACAAAACCACTTTTACCTGTCCCTTTGGTACCTTTGCGTATAGACGCATGCCTTTCGGGCTATGTAATGCCCCTGCGACTTTTCAGCGTTGCATGATGAGCATATTTTCTGACATGGTAGAACGGTTCTTAGAGGTCTTTATGGATGATTTTTCAGTGTTTGGTTCGTCTTTCGATGAGTGCTTGCATCATTTGTCATTAGTTTTGACTAGGTGTGAGGAAAAGAATTTAGTGCTTAATTGGGAGAAATGTCACTTTATGGTTCGTTCAGGAATTGTTCCAGGGCATATTGTATCTTCAAAGGGTATAGAGGTAAATAGAGCCAAAGTTGACCTTATTAAAACTTTACCGGTCCCAAAAACCGTAAGAGATATTAGGTCATTCTTAGGGCATGCTGGTTTTTATCGTCGTTTCATTAAGGATTTTAGCTTGATGTCTAGACCTCTTTGCAATTTTCTTGCAAAAGATGTTAAGTTTGTCTTTGATGATGCTTGTTTAGAGGCTTTTGAGAAGCTTAAGTCATTACTCACTACCGCCCCCATAGTCCAGACACCCAACTGGAACCTACCCTTTGAGATCATGTGTGATGCTTCAGATTATGCTATTGGTGTTGTGCTAGGTCAGCGAGAAAATAAGTTACTTCATGTGATTTACTATGCTATCAAAACTCTGAATGATGCCCAGTTGAACTATACCACTACCGAGAAGGAACTATTAGCCATTGTGTTTGCCTTAGACAAGTTTAGACCCTATCTCTTAGGTTCTAAGATCATCATATATACTGATCATGCTGCTTTAAAATATCTTTTGTCTAAGAAGGATACTAAACCTAGATTGATTAGGTGGATTCTGTTGTTGCAAGAGTTTTCTCCAGACATTAGAGACAAAAAGGGTGCCGAAAATGTTGTAGCAGATCACTTGTCTAGGCTAGTTGTTAGTTCCCCAGATGATTCCCTTCCTATAAGGGATAGCTTTCCTGATGAACAATTGTTCTTTGTTACCCAATTACCTTTGTATGCGAATATAGTGAACTATCTTGTTACTGGTCGAATGCCCCAACATTGGGGTAAACAAGATCGTTCTAGATTTTTAGCTGAGGTTAAGCACTTCTTTTGGGATGATCCTTATTTGTTTAAGTATTGTCCAGACCAGATCATTAGGAGATGTATACCTGAGAGTGAACAGTCCAGTATTATTTCCTTTTGTCATGATCATGCTTGTGGGGGTCACTTTAGTGCTAAGAAAAATGCTGCTAAGATATTGCAGTGTGGATTCTATTGGCCTTCGTTGTTTAAAGACTCTCACAGTTACTGCGTTACTTTTGAACGATGCCAGAAATTAGGAACCATTTCCCGTAGGAACATGATGCCCTTGAACCCTATTTTAATTGTTGAGGTCTTTGATGTGTGGGGTATTGACTTTATGGGTCCGTTTCCTAATTTTTTTGGTAACCTATACATCCTTGTCGCCGTAGACTATGTCTCCAAGTGGATTGAGGCGGTTGCGTGTAAAACCAATGACCATAGGGTTGAAATTGAGTTCTTGAAAAATAATATACTTACACGTTTTGGTACACCGCGAGCTATAATTAGTGATGGAGGGTCGCACTTTTGTAATGGGCCTTTTAGGCTTCTGATGAAGAAATATGGTATTACACATAAGGTAGCTACCCCGTATCATTCACAGACTAGTGGTCAGGTAGAGGTTTCCAATAGGGAGATAAAACGTATATTAGAGAAAACAGTTAATCCTAATCGGAAAGACTGGTCGTCTAGGCTTACTGATGCCTTGTGGGCTTACCGTACTGCGTTTAAGACCCCCATTGGAATGTCGCCTTATCGTCTTGTTTATGGCAAGGCATGTCACTTACCTGTTGAGTTAGAACATAGAGCTTATTGGGCTGTTAAGCAGCTAAATTTTTTACTTGACGAGGCAGGAGCCCATAGGGAACTCCAGCTCAATGAGTTGGACGAGATTCGTATAGATGCTTACGATAGTGCGAAGGAGTATAAGAACAAAATGAAACTTGTGCATGATAGAAATATTTTACGGAAGTCATTTTCTCCAGGTCAAAAAGTTCTTCTGTATGATACGCACTTGCATCTTTTCCCTGGGAAGTTACGTTCTCGGTGGACGGGTCCTTTTATTGTTCGCACTGTTTTTCCTCATGGAGCTGTTGAAATCGAGACACCGGATGGTAGTAGTTCTTTGAAGGTTAATGGTAAGAGATTGAAACCCTTTTTAGAGCCCTTTCCTACAGGTGATGTTGAGGAGGTCCCTCTGGAGAGGACCCTGTTTACCCTTGATTGACCATCGAGGCAGTTGTATGTTGTATATTAGTTTTTTATTTTCTTCACCCAGGTACTATCTTTCCTACTTCTCCTCGTGTTATTTTACTTTTGGTACTACTCTTTAATTAGAAACATTGAGGACAATGTTAGATTTAAGTTTGGGGGTGGGGAAGAAACTTTTTGTTAGCTTTTAGTTGCAATAAATAAACTCCAGAGCCTAGAAATTTATGCATATTCAGGATGACACTAAATAATCTAAGTGGATGGAAGCATCTTGGTTGTAGGAGTTGAGGAACCAATCTGAATAGATGGAAACATCTAAAGAGTCTATTCATAAAAGCACAACGCTCAGATGTTAGAAATAACATGATAGTTTCACCATATCTCGTTGAGTCCTTTTCACTTCTATTTTTATTTTATTTTGTTTTTAAACTATGTACTCTAACTGATTAGGTGGGGCTCACGATTCAAGTTGTTACCAATGCTAGGGTGAATTAGAGTGATTGAGATATAAAAAAAAAAAATTTGAGACCAGACCATTTGACCAAAAGGAATAAATTCAATAAAGTCGACCACTGGTACCCTTGTATATGCCAGTTGTGTTGACCTAGAGTTAGGTTATCCAACACTGGTTCCCTTGTATATGCCAGTGTGTTGATATTAGTCAGACTAGTATCTCAATCCATTAGGATAGGTTCATTTTGGCGGAGGCCTTCAGACAGATATGGGAAACGTCGTTCACTTAGTAAACATCAAAACCATTTATGTTTTTCTATATCCATCTCTTAATCTTTCCATGTGATTAGTTTGACTCCGAATATGATGTCCATAGTGCAACTATCTAAGTAGAGCTCTGTCACTTATATATGAATTTTAGTATGCTTGAGTGCAAACTCGTGTACATCAATTGGAATTTCGCATCAGGGTACTTCCTCTTGTAGTCAATAAGTATGCCAACCAAGGAGATTCTTTAGTGCCTTCCAAGGTTCGTTGTAGATAGCTAGGGTCTGGAGTATAAAGGTTTTGTGGGTACACCTCTGGTAAACCCTCCGGAGACAACACTCCGCCACTAGGGCCACCTAGTGGTTTAACGGCTTGTTGCACGTGCTAAGTGTAGTCTTTTTACTTTCTAGATTAGATTTGCTCGAGGACTAGCAAATAATAAGTTTGGGGGTATTTGATAGACACATTTTTGTGTCTAATTTGTCCTCAATGTCCATATTGTTGGAACTCTATTTTTGTACTAATATTGTGTTTTTATGTATTTTTACGAAATAAACATTTTTGGAAAATTCGGCTCGAAAAGTTGATTTTGGCACCCCCGGAGGACAAGTGTTATTCGGACTCTCTCTTTTGGATAAGGGGTAACCTAATTACTAAGGGGCACCCCCAAGTCACCCCCAAGGCAGCTGTTATTCGCACCCCAGTTCTGGTTAGGGGGAGGACATCTTCTTCCCAAATTCAAAAACCAAAAATTGTCGGGAAAAATTGTTCTTGAACTACCGTGGCTAGGGTTGAGGATTTGAAGGTGTTCCAGTGAGATTCAATGGCCCAAATTAAATGGGTTTGTTCCTAGGGCCTAGATAGAGCTGGTATGGGTGTTGGATTCGGTCAAAATTGGTTAGATAACCGGTGGTAATCAAATCAGGGAAGATATTCCAAAATAGGAAAAATATTCTATTCTTGGAATTCTTGGATGGAAGAGACGTGCATGGGTTGATTCTATTGGCTGGAAACAATCCCTACAGGTCAAGGATGACGCGTGAGAAGAGATAAAACAGGGAATAATCCGTAACAAATCAGAGAATTAAAGAAAAAATATTTCGGAATATTTTCTTTAATGGCCGGATATTCTTGGAATTATTACGAGGATTTGAGTGACCTGTTGTGTATAAATAGGTCCCTGATGTCGACAAGGAGGAGCTAGCGAAGTTTAGAGACAATTGGGAGAGGTTTAGAGCACTACAGAGCAAGAAAATTGAAGTTGCAGAGATTCTGGTTCTGCTGCTGCTGCTGCTCGAGGAGGAAGAAGAAGAGGAAGAACAGACTACCAAAGGCAGTCGTTTACCAACAAAGACAACGACTGTCTTCGTGGGTCATAGTTTTTCAACGACAACAACACTTTATCTCTATCGTTGATTCTGGACGCGTTATGTGGGTTGCACAATCCTGTTTTATATCATTTTCTTGTCTTTCTCTTCATTGTAAAACACTTTTGAGCATCAATGAAATATTTTGAGAGGTTTTCCAACATGATGAGCGGCTAAAATACCTGGTGATTGAGGCAATGGAGGATCTATTCACTCATGTTTGATTGGTAATATTTTTATTTATAATTTCGTTAATTATTTATTTTATTTAATTCACTTGGATAAAAATATAAAAAAAGGGATAGAATGGTTTTCTTAATTATTTGTGAATCAGTTTGATGTTTTATTCTTAGAATATATTCTTTGATAAATCATGCTTAAGGATTACAACTTAATATTTGGAGACCTTTTAAATTAAAAAGTGATTTAATAAGAAAAAGAGCTTAATAATAATTTCTGAAATATTATTTATAACCAATCAACTTGAAGTAATAGTGAATCCTGAGCCTTGATCTTTCTAAAATCATGACATTTCTATTAATTTCCTTCATTTATTTATTTGTTTAAATCTTAAAAAAAAGAGTTACCTTCACAAGTTCGAAAAGAACCCAGTTTTCACCACTATCTACAACAACATTTGAAAATACATCACTGCTCTTGGCGCCTCTTGCTATTAGAACAAGTTTGAGATAGGAGTGTTATGCTCTAAATGAGATGGCCCAAATTATAGCTCCTGAATTTAGCAAAAATATTTCCAATGGTGGTGTTATTGGTTCAGGTCTACAAAGGGAACGGGTGACCCTGAAAACATAAATAATTATGACAGTTAAACTAATGTAGACGAAGGAGCGACGATCACGGTGAAACTATGTTATCTTTCATCATCAACTTATGTTCTTTCTTCATGTATATAAAAAAAAAATATAAGCTAGCCAGTTTATATGTTGTTTGGTTATCGCTTCTGAAGGAATACGCTGACATGGTTAATTCGATCCGTCAAGCAAAATTGGTATATCATATCACGTTGAGAAACTTAATAATTTTTACTTTCAGTTGAACATAAAGTAACTGTTTCTTAGAAGTTATTTCTTAGTGTCAGTTGTGAACTTTTTTAGTACTTTCAAAACGCTTACTGGAGGCTGGCAATTAACTGGGAAAAAAATTGTCTCCATAGTTGTTTCAGTGACGGCTACAACTATCACTAGGCAAGTAGATAATGCATTTTGATACGAACAGAGAGAGACGTCTCTACATTTTCATCACAAATAATAATTATTAACTTAACCCCATGCAATGCACGAGAAAGACACTAGTTATGATGATTTCTAGTACAATTGCTTGGAGTGTAATTGTGTAACCATTGAAATGGTCATGGATTTTGCATGAAAGTCGGTCAGTATGAAGAAACTTGTACTGAGATGGATGATTTCTATGTATACAGTTTTAGCTATCCCAATTTTATACTCCCTCCGTCCAAGTCATATAGGCGGAGAATAGGTTTTTGCTTGTCCAACTAGATAGGCGGACTTCATATTTTAAGGTTATTTTTTACACAACCAACTTGATGTTTCTATTATTGGGAATGACCCAACTAAAACATGATATTTAAAGACTCGGAAACATGTTTCGTAAATACAGCGACCGGGTCTTAAAGCTTCGCTTTCACCTTGGAAAATACACGTCCATTTGCCATTGAAAACATGCTTCGCAAGCATGATGCCTTAAACGTAGGTTCCACACAGTTCCAATTTACCCTTGTTTTGCGAAGGGTGCAAGGCTATAAAGGCTAATGCCGATGCATTCTTACATACATCGTTGACTAGTGAAGAAGTTATTACGAAAACAAAAGCTTTCATAAAATAGTAAAAACGACTTTTTAAAACCCTAAACGATAGGATTTGACTAAATTTTGGCAACCATGTAGATATACAAATCAACATGTCGTGATCTTTGAGACGTTTTCCATCAAAATGAACCCCTACTGAGCTAAGTTATGACACTTATGTCCTTAATTGTGTGTTATAACTTGTTTATCTTTGTGATGCAAGTGGAGTATGGAAGCTCCCCTAACTTGCATATTGATTTAGCTTCCTTTCCTGGCATGTCCAATTCCCAATTGGTGCATGACTAATTCGAACGGTTTGATAGGAAATATAAGCATCCAAGGAATGTAATGCAACTTACCTTATCAAGTATGGGAACAACTATCTCTTGTATTGCTTTGTTAACTCAGATGATATGAGTTAACATAATATCGTAATCACCTCACAATTTGGTAATATGAGCGACAAGGTGTCGGACCACCAATGCTTCAACTCATTGTGGCTTCCTACGTACCATCCTCCATCACTCGAAGGGATCAAGCACTGACCCTAGTTCATCATTTCACGACTAGCAACTAAAGCCAACTCGTGTTGCAAGACCAAAGCCAAGAAAAACCTAGTCAAAGGACTTTCGAAAGATATGCACAAGGTAGTGCATAACTGGTGTTTCCTTGAGGAAAACATCCTCATTTCCTTAGGAAAATTTCCCCTAGGAAACTGAACCAGCCAACACCTCCTCCCTATATATGTCTTATTGCCATTTCTACCGGGAGAAGATTGACGTTCACCAATTACCAATTCCTTGAGGAAAACATTCATTGACGTTCACCAAGTACCAATTCCTCAAGGAAACATCCCCGACTTCCTTGAGCAAGGGACATGGGGACAATGATGCTTCTTTTAGGAAACATCATTGCATAATGGCGCACCAAGATCATTAATGCTTCCACTAGTAAGGAACATAGGTAAATGTTGCTTCCTCGAGTAACGGACAAGCATACTTGATGTCATAACATCATGGTTCTTCCACAAGTAAGCTTTACAAGCCTAAGATGAGGCTTCATCTTTATTCAATGATGCATCTTTGAGCATGCATTGTGCGAAAAGTGCGAGTATTACAATGGTGGTAGGGTTTCAACAAGGTGAAGACTCCCCATTGGAGGAAATCTGTATTCACAAAGTAAGGTTCTTTTAACTTTAACATGGAAACGAAAGAATCCCAAAGCTCATAAGTTCATGGTGTTTGGAAAGTTATTTACTCACAGCTTAAGTATTTTGATCTTGGCACTGCCCTTACTGTTGGTGATGGAAATATATCATTACATCCTGGAAAGACAAGTGGTTGACAAAAGAATCTTTTGCGACAAGATACTCTAACACGTAATCTTAAAAAGTTGGACAATGATACAATATGCGGAACTGATAGAAAGTGGAGAGAGTAGAGTGTTTGATTGACCAGAAGACTTTATTAAAATCAAATTGAAGAGGTATGCTCGTTTTTGTTCTTATATAAAAAAAAGTTGGTAGGAAATTAATAGGATTCTTATCTTGGTCGATCGTTAGGAAGGGTCTGTTTACAGTCAAGTCGGTTGATTCTTGGTTCAAAAAGGAACATGAGGTAGTGTTGCATAATCTTAATATATAGTCAAGATCTTGGTCCTACAAGGTAGGATTCTTCTTATGGAGGGTCTTTCATAGCAAATGGAAGCAATGGATACTCCATATAAAAAGAAAACGACGATGATAAATGGTTCTTTATTGTGTTGTAAGTATGGTGAATCTATGATGGATTTATTATTTTACTATCCAATAATTACAAATACAACGATTTATTTTAGAATTTATGCATGCTTGAACTGGGTAATGCCCATTTGTATTAACTTGATTATCAAAGGTTGGAGAGTTAAAAGATTATTTTCTACAGGTCAAGCTTTATAGTAAGTTCTGCCAGCGGGCATTACTTGGAAAATAAATATTCAATAAGATTAAGTTCTAAGTATTTCAAATCATTGAGAAAAGTGATGCAAGTGTATTCATGGGTGTAAGATTGTGGAACTTCTTAATGACATATCGCTGGATAATCTAAAGTCAAATTGGATTTATTATCTTATCTTAATTTTTATGGGGATGCGATTTTTTTTGGGTTTTAGTTTGTTTATAAGTTTCTAGCTTGTTGGCTCCTTTTTGAGCTTGGCATATATGGGGTACGTGTTGTGTAATTTTGATAGTTCATTTGACTTATTGTTTACGACCTTGTGAGACTTTTTTAGTTGATTTTAATCGTTTCCAAGGAAGATTAAAAAAAATGAAAGAAAAATTGATATCTTTCTTAGTAAGCATAAAACATCCACAATGTAGAGCGTAAAAAGGTGAAATTTCGTATTTGATTGATGCACGAGGGAACAAGCCATGTTTGGTAATGCCAATTAAGTCAAGTTTATCTGTTAAATTGGGTAGTGAAATTTGGTGCTTATCAGTTACGACCAACCACAGGCTAAGTGTATGCTTCTTGTTAGGATAAACCGATGACGTATATGTGTGGTGATATAACACGTATCTAAAATCCGCCTGCATCTGACACAAACTAACATAATGTTTAGTGAGGCTCAAAATATAAACTTAAATTGAACTGTTTTACCAAACAGATTTACAAATCATGGACGATGACAAATATCACCCATCAAATAATTCTTAAAATCCACGGTCAAATGAATCCACATAGGGAAGGATCTAACACAAAGCAAGGGTGTGGAATTGCTACCCCTGCTTATTGGGCTTCCAAACCTAAGTTTTAAAGCCCAAATTTTCCTCCAAGCCTAATCTTGCTTTTTGCTACCCCTAAATTTAGTTTCTGGATCCGCCGCTTAATCCACCTAATCATATTGGGCGGACTTCTTTATTTCTTTTTGATTCTTAGTGTAAATTTTCTTGGATTTTTGAAGAATCCTATTATAGGGGCTTTAAGCTTTTAGTTTTCGAGGGTTCCTATGGATTCAAATATCTTATATGTAGATAACGGGGTACCTAATCTATTATAAAAATATAAAATTACCCTTTGATAACTAACCTAAATGATCAACCTAAATCTAATTAAAAACCAAAAATTAAACATTTACCACACAAAAAAAAAATCTTCTCTTCCACTATTATTCTCCTCCCTCTTTTATATCTTCTTCAATGACGATTAATGATGATGGTGAATCCCAAAAAAAAAAGAAAAAATTCGACAATCATACGAACAAATATGACTTCAATTAGGTAAAAACGAAAAATCATCCTTTTGATTGCATGAATAGGTTAAATTTGATCAAATTAGGAATTTAAAAAATAGTTTTAGAATTGTATAGGTTGGAAAAAATCTATTCCACGGTTGGGAAAATATGAACTCCCAACCGTAAACCAATTCTAGGGTTGGGAAAAATATGAACTCCAACCATAGATTACTTTGAGTTTTCCTACAATTGGAATTTCTACATCATATATAGAACTTACGAGTTTGTCTAGGTTGCAAAATTTTGGGTTCCCAACCTTATACGTGCTTATGGTTAGGTTTTCCAACCATAAATGATGTTGTTGCTAGAGGTCAATTATCTGGGTTTCAAGTGGTTGAACATGGCACTATGATCTTTCACCTACAATTTGCAGATGACACTCTTATTTTCATTGATGCTAATGTTGAGGAAATTATAAAGTTACTTATTATTCTAGTTTTTTTGTTCAGACTCTAACTGGTTTGAAGCTGAATCTGGAGAAAAGCACTATAATCAGTGTTGGAGCTAAAGATGTTATTGAAGTCTTAGCCAGATAACTTGGTTGTAAGTCAGAACAACTTCCTTTTACCTATCTTGGTATGCTTATTGGTGCAGACTGGGGGAGCACATCAGTATGGGAACATGTGTTACAGAGAATGGAGAAAAATTTGGCTACATGGAAGAAGAGAAAATTAATTAAAGCTGGGAGACTAGTTCTCATAAAAAGTTGTCTTGCTAGTCTTCCTATATATTTGTTTTTGTTTCATCTGCTAGTAAGCATTGAGAAAAGAATGATAAGGATAATGACGAAATTTTTATGGAGTGTTGTGGATGGTCGGAAAAAGTTGGTTTGGGCAGCTTGGATCAAGATTTGTATGCCAAAGGTTAATGGTGGCCTGGTGTAAGGAAATTAAGAAAAATTAACCATGCTTTATCGATTAAGTGGATTTGGAGATATTCCAAAAGCAAGAACAGTTTACGGATGGAGATTATTCACCATAAATTCAAGAGAAATAATGAGATGTTAATTCCTGATGTAGATAACAAACCTCAATATAGAAGTTTGTGGAACAATATAGTGAACCTAGTTCCAGCAGTTCAGAATTTAGCTAAGTTTACAATGAGGAATGACAGAGGCATAAGATTTTGGAAGGATAAAAATGGTTGGATAGAGGGTGTTTACAAGACTTGTTTTATGTGATTTTTAAAGTTATTAAAGATAGAGATGCGACAATTACCGACATGCTGGACATAAATGGTTGGAATTGTTCTTTCAAGAAAGAGTTGAACGCTAATGAGAAATTTGAATGGAACCTTCTCAGAAGGGACCTTTCTCACCTTCCGAGTTAGTGGTGGAGAAGATGAGATAACTATTATGGAAAACTTCATACTCAAAATTGTTATGAGGCTTTAGTTGGTGTCTTGCTTCTTGGAAATTTGAGCATCATTTATGGAAGTCTAATACTCCTCATGAGGTCAATTTCATTCTATGAGCTAGTTTCCATAACTCTCTCCCAACTAGAGATATACCGAGTTACATGAGTGTTGAAATTGCTAATGATTAATGTGTTCTCTGTCATGCTGTTAGAGACAGCTGATCTTATGTTCATGCATTGTCCTCTTGTGAGCCCTCAAAACCATAACTTTGAGGCCCCTATAATAGGATTATTTTTGAAATTTTGTCATGTATGAGTGCTAAATATGCTGATATGATTGAAATTTCTTGTTAATTCATAAAAAATTGAGGAGTTAATTGATACAGTAATTTACATACTTAACCATTTATTTTATTTTGGAACAGTAAAAGAGAACCCACATTTGGGGGATACCTCCACAAATTAGGGGATACTCAAGGTTACATATGACTGGATTTTGATTAACGAGGTATTTTTTTGAGATAAAATGTGAATACTACCCTTATACCCTAATAAACCTAAATGATTTTAACTTGAGTATCCCCTTCATTTTCACAACTGTCGAATCTTCTTCTTCTTCTCTTCTTCTACAACATCTTCGTTTCATCGTCAATTAATAAAAAAATCTTAAAACAAAAACTTTGATTTTTGAAATTCGGTTAAAATATCTCTGTCGCATTGATTGCATGATGGATTCAATGCCGACTAAGATGTCGGTAAAGCTAATTAGGTTAAACACAATGCCGATTCAAAAATCAGTACAGTTTTGTAGGTTGAATCCGACTGTTGAGTCGATATAGGGTTTTAGTTTTTTTTATGCCGACAAAGAATCCATATTTCTAGTTTCTAATTGTTGTCTGTCGGCATTTCCGAACACATACTTCCAATGCCGACAATTTATAGGTTTGGTCTCACGGGCATTGTCGAACACATACTTCAAATTTACACGGGACTACATGTTGGAAAACGATTAATAAAATACGATTTTAAAGTTTTAATAAAAATTATAATTTATTTTTTTCTTTTGTGAATGAAAAACTTATTAGTCCCACACCGTGGAGTTTCCACTTTTTAGTTGTTTTAAGAGACTATATAAGCTTTTAGTCCCACATCGGGGATTTCATCTTTTTAAGTTGTATTATTCCATTATATAAACAAATTCACTACTTTTGTAAAATCTATGGGAAAGGGGTTGCTCTATATTTTAGAGGGATCCCCAAGGGAAAAAATATTTTATATTGTTTTCTTATGTGTTCACGATTTTCCTTAAGGGTTTTTTCGGAGTTGCCAAGCTCAAGTTGAGCATCTACAATATATGCTAGTAGTAGGGTGTTTTATCCTGGAGATATCCGTCCTATGAGGGCTATAACATCACTCTTGAGTGTAGCCAGACGCTAATGTCTTAAGGGCAACGTGTTGAACACGTGGCTCACTCTGTTTTTCCAAAGTTTTGTCTTGTTGCTGTTGCGGAGATCTGGAAAGCTCGTTCGTTTCATCATATCGATCACTTCCATTATAAAGGAGTTAAGTATCAATAAATTTTGTTTATTTGATTTTCCTTGTTTTTTATTATTGCACCCAACAGTCTTAAGACATTATTGCACTACATTCATACGTAGTTTAGTCTCTCGGGAACTTCTCTCGGTGCTTAATATTCGAATGGTTTCTCTCCTTTATTATGGGGTAATTTAAAATACCCCTTATTCATACAGTTTTGGTAATGGTTAAATTAGTCTTGAGTATCCTCCAATTTGTTGACTCGGATCAAATCCATTGCGATCAAAGGATGCTCTCGAGCCGATATCAAAGAAAGCAATCGGATGAATTTTGGTATGGGTTTAGTTGTAAAATCAATATTTAGTTGTTGATGTGCCAGAAGATCTTTGTTTTCATCGTGAGGTTTAACAACCCACTTCTTCTCTTCAATTTTAGTTTCTCACTGATTTTATTGTTGTTGACTCCTCTTCGTTCTATCCTTATTCATGGTGGATTAGTATCCCAATTTTTGGTGGTATCATCCAATTGTGGGTTAAAAGAAGAAAAAAAACCATTTTTCGGAAGAAAATTAAAACGCTTCAAAAAGGTACGCCCAACACCATGTTTGTTTACTCCTGACTCATCTGAGTCGTCTGGATCTGAGTGAAATCACATGACTCATCTGGATCTGACTCAATATGTTTGTTTTGAGTCAGATCTGACTCATCTGACTCAAAAATTTGTGAGTCGGGAGTTTGGTCCCATAAATCAGGGGTATTTTATTACCTGACTCAAATGGGTCCGAGTCAGGGATTATGTCTGAGTCAGAGGTCGAGTCAGATCTGACTCAAAATAGAAAACAAACAGTCAAACTGCTGACTCGGCCCGAGTCAGGGATTGACTCAGATCCAGACACCGAGTCAGTTGCAAACAACGAGGTTGTAACATTTTATTTTTATTTTAAAAGACCACGTTTTTGTTTTTGCTTTTGCTTAGAGAAATTTATATAGGCTAGTATGTTGTAATTGCGCTAGCTTTAGCTGTCTATATCAAAATTAATAAGCCCATTTGACCCTTGCCTAGTTCCCTAGTCACCGTCTAATATGTACTAATATTTTGGGTTGAACTTTGTCTCGTTGAATTCAAAGATGCACAAGACACTAAAGGTTCCAATGAGAGAAAGACGGATCTTTTCACTTCCACATTGAACCCAGTCCATCTCTTTGTCTGGATACAATCCACAAAATACTGATAACTTTAACTTTCTGCATTCTTTATTGGATGATGAGCTCATCGCTTTGCTGCATATAGTGGACTTGTTTATTAGACTCCAGCGTTGGTATTTAGCCAAGTTTAGAGATTAGATCCATAAAATTGCTGATGCACAACACTACGTGGATGCCGTGTAATTTTATAATTGAGGTGGATGCCATGTAATTTCTTCTATACAATGAGTGGAGTTACAAACATATGTATATGGTATTACGTTATGAATCCGAGAAGTATCGATCTTTTGCCATCTTTTCTTCGGACAAAATTTAAAACGAGAATTTTAATCTACAGTATTTTAACTCTTCGCTCATAATTTATGAGAAACCAATGCGAAGAGTTACGAACTCTACTCCCGAGTCCCGAAATCCTGAATCTTTGTTATTTATGTAGAAAACGGTAAAGAATACGAAGTAATTATGAGTTACGCCATTGTCATGTCTTCTAATCATCACAGCCTCAAACATTTGTACTCGTTAAAGAAAGAAGTGAAAGACAAGTCTGCAAGTCAATCTTAGCTTCAGAAGGAATGAATGTTAACGAGTATCTAGAGTCTTATCTGTCTTATAATTTTCATAAATTAAAAAAAAAATTGCTCTGAAAAGTAAAAGAAATTACAAATGGCAACATATGTCTTCATTAGATTTCATTCGGTGAAATCTTAAGTTGGAACAATACGATATGGCATACACGTGGTTATGTATACTTAAGAAATGCACTACACAAAAGAGAAAACGAGAAAACTGGGTAAAATATTACAGGGGAGCGATGTAAGAGTTAATGTTATACATCGTGAATTAGGATCGGTAAACTTCATGATAATCACATAACCAAATACACAAAGATTAGTTTACATGGAATACCTGATAGCGGTTAATCCATCGCACGCCGATTATCTTTGGAGCGGCGGTAATACCTTGTGGAGTTCTTGGTTTCTCCTTCTTGACCTCATACATTATGAATAATAAAATTCTCGAACAAATAATGATGGATATTGTGTTCCTTTTATAGGTAGAAGGAGGACCAAGTTCCTAGGGTTTAGTACTGACATTAAATCTCGACCATCCATCAAAGAAGAGATATTATGATAATAATCTCATAAAGCAAACCGAACATAAGTATAACAATTATCTAGATTACCAAGATTATTACATGGGCCCAAGGGAATATTTCTAGTCATACAAAAATATTCTTACATTCTCCCACTGGTCCATGTGATAATCAATTTTATGGTTAATCATAGAAAACATAAGTGCGCATAATTGCTAAACAAAATTAAATGGTTAAACACAATACCTTGATCAAGCAAACTAGTCATGGGGGTCATAGCGGTTGCACATTGTCCTGTTATTGACATGTTCCCTTCCATGTACCACAACACAAATAACTTACTTAACTAGGCCTTAAATTGGGATATCATAGGTCAATAATGTATTTAAAAGAAAGACTATTTCTGTTAACATTCATCCATTCACATAAGTGTATACTAAACATGGATAAAGAAATAATTCAGAATGACATTAATAGGAGCTCAATAAGTGTCCAAAAATAAGCACATAAATTAGCTGAATTCAATAATCAATTACTCACATAAACCTAAGATTTTAATCTTTTCTTAAGAGATCTTAAAAGGTAATTGTTCATTAAGTGCATCGGCGTATGTAATTGTGCTTAAGCGATAAATGAACAACTATTGTTTCTGAATTGCTTGATTCACGCATATATACTCAAGGTTCATGTGTTTTATTCCTATTGTATCATATCGTGCTTTAATGCTGCGAAGCTAAGACGATAAAATTCAGTAATGTGGAGACAAACCTTAAGTCTCTGAGTCTCGCAGACATATATAAATATTCAAACTTAATTGTGAGACTAGTATTAATGGATTCTTCCTTTATAGAATCCGTACATCCACCAAATTAAACTTTGAAAAACCCAATCAGCTTTAATTGAGTTGGCTAACTAATTGTAAGACATAAATTAAGATTAGTACCTCAAAATTCTTGATAGCTTTCCCGTTATTTGTTCTTCATTTCTGGCATTTAGCTAACATATTAATATCTTGTTATATGGTCCATATCAGAAATAAGACATAATGAGATTAAATTTATATCTTATATCCAACATGAAACAAAATTTGTTAAATATGTTATTATCTCAATATTCTTTGAATATTTGATGTATGCTTTATATGAGAGCTTTAGTAATCCGTATGATATGTACTATCACATGGTAAGCTTCATTGATATCCTTTATTTCAAAAATATAGAGATATGCTTAAAGTCAATATCACTACTCGTAAGTAGTATGTCTTGACATAAAATAACAAGAGTATGAACTTGTCCCACTGATCTTGAGGTATATGCATGGATCTACAATAATTTCATACAAAACCAAATAACGTTAATGGTCTTGTTGAATTTTTAGATATGCAATGTTTGTGAGGCTTTCTTAACTTCATACTTTGATTTCTTAAGTTTGCAGACTATGTGTTCATGTATTTATAAGGTAAGGCCTTCATATTAAAACTTGTAGTTTTCTTTATAATTTATCATTAAGAAGGCTATTTTTTCACATTTCGTTAATGCAACTCTCAGGTCATGATGAGCTACTAATAATGCTATAATAATTCTGAATGAGTCTTCTTTGACAATGGAGAAAAACTTATTTATAATCAATGCCTCATTTCTCATAAAATCTTTGGATACAAGTCTAGCTTTATATCGTTTAGCATTGCCATTACAGTTGTACAAGGTCTGAAAGACCCACTTACACACAACTGATTTGTGTCTTTCAAGCAATTAAACAATATCCAAGACTTGATCTTCAACCATCAAGTTTAGCTATCATAGCATAAACTCATTAATCAAAATTATTATACATAATATGCTGTGAACCTGAAACCGAATCTTTACCATCCCATATGAAAAAAAAATCGGATAAGAAAACCAGTGAAACAACATGAATAACTTTCTTTTGATCTCTTTGAGATCTTCTTAATGTTGATTCATGTGGTTTTCAACAATTTCCTTATTGGCGGTAGTGTATTATGGAATATAGGATCGGTAATTTGTGGTCTTTCATTATCTAACAGTTCGACAATGAAAAGATTCACAATATATGTAGAAGTCTTATATAAAGGGATCATTAATCATTAATTATCCCGACTTCTCGAACAGATGTATCCATGTACTCCACAAATTATGCCATCACTAATGAAGTTATATTTCCGGTTTCAATTAATCTCATCATACTATGGTTAGAACATTAAAATATGTCCTTTGGATTATTTAGGAAAACTAATAAACCATTAATAGTTTTCAAATCCAAGTCTATTCTTTGGGAATGTAAGCCCTCGCCTCCAACTGATCAACCATAACTTAAAGGTAGTTTAAACTAGGTTTCCAGCCTTTCTACAACCTAAAGTGTTTCTTTGAAGCTGCTGCTCGAAATCTATTCACATTACACAGTTGTAGGAAGAACATACACTCACAAATGTATGGCCATTATGCATGACTCATCATGCTTCTAACTATTTCCATAATAGTATGATTTTTCCTTTTGTTATACACCATTATGCCAAGGATAAGTTGGCCTTGTGTATTGAGCAACAATGCCAAACTTTTGCAGATACTACATAAAAGATTCAGGATATTATCCTTTTTTGTCATACCTTCACAATATTCACCACCTTTATCAGACTTTATGATTTTCACTTTCTCTATAATTTCCTTTCAATTTCAATAATGAGTGTTCGAGGAAACATTCAAAGATTGAGATTCATAATGCAATTGGTAGATGTACCCAATAATGCGAAAAATCATCAGGTGATAAATAATTTTATCTTCCAAAAATTGGACCATTAAAAGTATACAAAATGATCATAATCAACAATTAATAAGAACAAAGACTGAAATTTATAATAGAGATAAATGATACGTAAGCTTACAATAGTTTCATACCTTCAATAAGATTCTCCTGTGGGTAAAACCTTATCAAGGAACAATGTGAGACACGAAAAAAAATCAGTATATATTTTACCTTCTCATACACACAACATTATGTTTGATTAATACCATAACTAGAGTCACCTGTGGGAGAATCTCGTCCTATCATGTATTAACAAACTCAAATAATTCTAATGTTCAACCTAATACATCGGAATAATACTCACCTGTGGGTAGATATTATTTCAAAACATTTAGATAACCTTAATGCTTGTTTAAACGTGTGAACGAAAACTACTTGAAGCATCATTGTTCTTATCGTTAAATCAAACTAACATGACTCAAAATATACAACACTTACAAGAAGAAAGTTTAGTATCACTGTGGTGATAACTAAACAATCCGACAAATATGTACAATTGCAAATATCACACTAACCTTTCTTGTGATATTGCATGGCCCACTCAATGATATGGACATACTTGATCTGATCATGAATTTAGTTAATTATAAACAATTATGAGTAACCCTAAAACATTAATCATAAACCTTTACTCAAAGGCATGTCATCATATTAAATTGTAAAAATAACAACACCCTTTAATTGAAAAATGTCCAAACATAATGAACTTTTTGTAAAACTAAATCGAGCAAGTAAAACAAAATCGAGCATTAAGCAAGTCTATAAGTATAATTCAATAATGAAATTTCGTGGAAGAAAATTCTTTGATGCATTGCTAATTTAAATCTCATACAAGCTTAATGGTCATGTTAAATAAGGGTTATCGTATGGATAAAAATGAATGATGTTCAAAATACGCAATGAATGTCATTCTCATAAATATTTGAGAATGTATCTAAAAACTAAACTTTAATTTCTTTAGAGGATGCAATAAATTTTGGCTATTAAACACATAATAACAATTTTCATGAAAATACTGTAATGAGTTACCAACTCGATAATGATAATTTAAGCAAATTTTCTTTTATGCATTTTATACAAAATAATAATAAAAATTATGTAGAATTTACTTAGTCATGATCTTCATTTTTATGTCTAATGCAGTCAAAACTGGCACTCAAGTTTGAAAATGAAGAGAAATGATGTTAGACACTCATTCAAACATAAAGTGATTTAGTTCCATAATGTATGATCAAATAAAGATCATATCTTTCAATATTTTTCTTAAACATGTGGAACTCAGATCACCTGTGGGTAACTGTTGTTCTAATATATTTAAGCAAAACAATATCATAAGCACTTAATAATATAATGGTCAAGGGTTAAAAAATTATTTGAAATCACTGTGGTGATTGCCAAACAATTTAACAATAATACCATTATCATAATAATCCGATAATCACTAAATCTTACCTTACCGTTACGGTTCGGCGAATTCATGCTTACAATAACATAATGATTATTGCTAAGATAAAAAAAATATACTCTAATATCACTGTGGTGATAGGTAAAGAGTCCTGACATAATAATCTTGAGCACAGTAATCTTACACAATTAAAAAATCAACATTGAGAAAAAAATTCTACTTTAAATGCACAATCTTAAAGAAAACCATATCATAACGCACGTAAAAATTTATTAGCATAAAATGATTCAATCATAAAATTTCTTAGTGAACTCGCGGTAAAAAGTTGTTTCAAATTGTACATTAGTTTTTAGTAAAGCGAAAGCTAGCAGATTAGTTGGATCGCATTTCTTTAAATAAAAACAACTTCGTAATTTCTTAACATTATTGAATAAATTGGTTTTATCCTAATACAATTCATAATATTGAACGAGGAAAATCCTTAAAATGATCACTTCTACCGCCAATTCCGTCAAAGGCTAAATTAATGGCCAGGGTCCACATTAACGGGTTGTTTTAAGCTTTAAGGCCGATTAATTTTATTTTCTAAAACTAGTTTAGTAAATTTAAGGTCCATTTAATTTTCTTGATAGAGAGTAAAGACAAACATTATTGACCCTCCATAATAAAACTTGAAAGTAAAAAAGAAAAAAAAATCAAAACGTTATTGACTCAATTTTTTGAAGTAACGTTTGAATCAAATTAAATTCCATAGGCCCATTATGAACCTCTTAGAGCAAATTTTATGGGTAGTGTCTCCCTTTCAAAATGAAAGGGAGACTACCAATCAGCTCTAATTAGGTGCTACTATGGGATCTTTCACCCCACTTCCACCCCAAAAACATTCATACACTCGTTCACATGAACGAGTGGTCGGCAGTTGACACTAAACGGGGGACTGTTTCCCGTTTAAGATTTTGTTTTACTTTTAATGTTTTTAAATATAATGTTTCCCTCCATCACATTTTAAATTATAAATTTCGAGAAAGAAAATGGTAGACGGAGGACTTCCCCGTCCAAAATAAATCTGATTTTTTTAATATTTTAATATATAAATTTTCCCTCCGCTTTACTTTTTAATATAAATTTTAGAGAAAAAAAATCTATACAGTTGTAGTGTGCTTTTACCGAATTTCCCATAGCAGGATTACTCTTTCAAATGAACGAGTTCTCTTTCAAATGAACGAGTTAGTCTCAATAATGAGACTACCCATAGGTAATTCTCTTAAGCTTATGACTGTCAATTAATGCCCATTCGATCCAAATTCCTTTTTAAGTAACGTCTGTCGGTTCAAATTACTTATCAATTTCGACCATTGAAAAATAATGCACCCATGGCCATGATGGGGACACGCCAATGTTTCCATGTTCTCCTAGAAACCTTACTGAGAAATCAAAAGAAAAATTAATAACCCTAGCTAACAATTACAACCGTAATCTTATTCTTAATTTCCATCATTTCATAGATTATATTGGTTCCGTAATAAGCATCTGTGAAATAGAGATTATTCATGTTATTCAATGTGATCTTTGGTAGTGAAAATTAAGCACACAGGCGTGAATATGGTCAAATAAACAACACGGTTATTACATATTTTAATCGGATGATCATGAGTTCTAAACATAGGCTCTGATGCCAACTGTAAGAGTTAATTTTATACATCGTTAAATAGGATCGTTAAACTTCATGACAATCATATAACCAAATACACAAAGATTAGTTTACATGGAATACCTGATAGTGTTAATCCATCGCACGCCGATCATTTCTGGAGCAGCGGTAATACCTTGTGGATTTCTTGGTTTATACTTCTTGACCTCATACGTTATGAATGATAAAATTCTCGAACCAATAGTGATGGATATTGTGTTCTTTTTATAGGTAGAAGGAGGACCAAGTTCCTAGGTTTTAATACTGACATTAAATCTCGACCGTCCATCAAAGAAGAGATGTTAAGAATAATAATCCCATAAAGCAAACCGAACATAAGTATAACAATAATCTAGATTACCAAGATTATTACATGGGTCCAAGGGAATATTTATAGTCATACAAAAATATTCTTACGAGCGAATCCTTACATTAACAAGTGGCTAGCACATGCATTGCATCAGTTGTTGTGCCACGGCTGATGCACATGAGGAATTAGACCAAGTCCTAGGCTACATTTGGATGCTAGATTAACCAAAAAGTGTTACAGTTCAAAAAAAAAATGTTGTCTATTTGTTAACACTAGTTCTCTTTCCTAGCAATTTTTCGCATGTAAACTAGTAGCGAGATAGTTGTGTTGAATGGTTCAACGCAATCAAAATTACCTTTTCGCGGAATGGTTCAGCGCTGAATAGAATATTCCAGAGTAATGCGCTGAACCATTCAGCGCTGAATGGGAAACGCGCAGCCCCTTTGCGCTAAACCATACGGCGCAACCCGACACTACATCAAAAATGGAATTTTGCAACTGTGTTTCGTTGTTGCAAATCGGGGTCGCAACTGCATCGAGCTGTTGCGACAAGAGGCTGACGCGAATTTTCGCAACGGAAATGTAGCTGTTGCGAATTTGGTTTCGCAACTGTTTTAAGCTGTTGCTTCTCAAAAACTTAGCAACAGTTCAAAAGCAGTTGCGAAATTTTTACCATTAGTTGCGAATTCTTGACTAAGTCGACGGAGACTGAACCAAAAATGTCGCGGTAAAAATTTAGCAACAGATTGTAGTTGTTGCTAATTTTTTGCAACAACAAAAGAAAAAGGAAAGCGGGTCTTTGTTGACCTGGTCAAAAAATTCCCCAATTCTATTTTATCCTGCAACTACCCATAACTCTGTGATTCAAATCAATTCATCAATCAATCATATTGTGCACCACTTATATTGATGTATATTGATATGTTCAATGATACATGAGGCCAACATTTAAGAAATTTACAAAAGAAGAAGGAAACAACCATATGTTTATCATTTGTGACTACACATTTACTCTAGATTTCAGTAAACTCTAAGTTAGTCTAGTTTCAGGAGTAAGAGAAGACACATATGTACAAAGAGTATAAGAAATTCCTACTTGTGAATTAGTTATTTCCTTATCTCGCTTTGGCTGTTGTTTCAGCTTCCTCCTGATTCTTTTTTTATTTACTTCTTCATTTTAACTTCTTCTTTCTCATGGTGTTTTTCCTCCTCTGCCTCTTCTTGCCAGACGATTTGATTCCTCTTCCTGTAACACAATAAATAATCATCTTAGCAAAAAATATAAGTAGGAAATACCATTAGGTCCTAGAAATAATATATTAGGATGGGTCTAGTCCAGTTGACCCAGTCATGTGTCTGTTTGGTCCTATTTGGGAAAATATATTATAGTTTGGTCCTAGAAATAATGGTTTGGTCCTGGGATGACGTCATGGATGATGTAAATGTCATCATGTAGTGGCAGAAATATCCTTTTGGGACCATTACATCATCATGACGTCACCCTAGGCATATATACTCAATTATCAAGAGAGATAAATCATTTTCAGATTTACTTTCTCTCTCATCTTTTTTTTTCCAGATCTACTTTCTCTCTCTCTCTCTTTTTTTTTCTTTTGATTTTAATCTGCTTCTGCATCTGTTTGATAAAGACGAAGATGAAACAGATTTGTTTGATAAAGACGACGATGATGAACTCGTGTTGTTTCTGTTTTTGTTTGATGAAGACGACGATGATGAAATGAGTTTTTCTTGATTTTAATTTGTTGGTGCATCTGTTTTGATGAAGACGACGATGAAACAGATCTGGTTGTCAAAGACGACGATGATGAACTCGTGGTGTTTCTGTTTCTGTTTGATGAAGACGACGACGACGAACTCAAATCTGTTTTTCATTCACTGCTGGTGTT
The DNA here is from genome assembly GCF_003573695.1 of Papaver somniferum. Classification (NCBI taxonomy): domain Eukaryota; kingdom Viridiplantae; phylum Streptophyta; class Magnoliopsida; order Ranunculales; family Papaveraceae; genus Papaver; species Papaver somniferum. The sequence continues at coordinate 512,749 of NW_020646638.1, read as the reverse complement.
GCTGTCGAAGAAGATTAACCCTAGATGATGTTTTTCTTTTTCTTTTTTCTCTGCTACTGTTGTTCTTTTCTTTTTTGATTTGTACCTGCTGTTGTTGAAGGTTTGTGTTCATGTAAAGAATGAACTTTGTTTGTGTTGAAGATGATGAAGACGGTGAGGATGAAGATTCTGCTGCTAGTTATGATGATGATGAACCTTTATCATCTTCACATGCTTGGGTAAGTTTCAGATCTACAAAAGAAGATGAAGATGACGGAGTTCATTTCTGGAATGAACTCTGGTTTGTGATGAAGATTTTGATGTTTTTTCATTTGTTGTTGCTGCTGATGATGGAAAGGATGAAGATGAGTTGCTGCTGCTGATGAAGATGACGGAGTTCATTTCAGGAATGAACTCTGGTTTGTGATGAAGATTTTGATGTGTTTTCTTGATGGAACGAACTCATCTTCTACTACTGTTGTTGTTGTCAAAGATAGATCTGTTGTTGTTGAAGATTTAATTAGGTTTTTGTTTTTCTTGATGTTTGCTGCGATTGGTGATGAAGATGAAGACGAACTCAAGATAGATCTGTTGTTGTTGAAGATTTAATTAGGTTTTTGGTTTTCTTGATGTTGCTGCGATTGGAGATGATGATGAAGATGAACTCGTCAAACCCTAGAAATCTGCTGCTGCTGTTGAAGATGAAGATTTATGCGTTTTGTTGTTGTTGCTGCTGCTTAAGATGAACTTCATTCCTGGAATGAACTTCATTACTGAAATGAACTTCATATTTGGAATGAACTCTGCTGTTGATGAACATAATCGTTTATATAGGTTTTTATCAGGAGTTCATTCCAGAAATGAACTCTGGTTTATATAGGTTTTATGAGGAGTTTATTCCAGAAATGAACTCTGGTTTATATAGGTTTTATGAGGGGTTCATTCCAGAAATGAACTCTGGTTTATATAGGTTTTATGAGGAGTTCATTCCAGAAATGAACTCTGGTTTGTTCTTAGTAATGAAATTTTTGTAGAATTTTAATGAAATAATGAAGTTCGTTCATATGTGATTTAATTTGGTTTTTATTAGGTTTTCATTTGTAAGAATGAACTTTGATGGTTCATCACACAAAATGAACTGTTACAAAAAAATAAGTAAAAATTAACACAGAATGGTATTTTTGTCTGTTTCATATTTTTAAATAATTATGGACCAAACAGTAAAGGCGTTTTGCAAAAAGACCAAACAGACATGGGCCCACCTAAAAAGGGACCAAACGATATAAAGCCTAAACGGTGTGATAGTTTATCAAAACAAGAATCAAATATCATTGTTGGATATGTAAACATGAACAATATAAGTAATGAATCCAACATATCCAAATTAAATCGCAAAACAAGTCCTGGAAAAAAAGTAAAGGAACTTGACTTAACATGAGTGAATGAAAACATAAACATAGAATAAACACCCACTACCCAACATTCAAAATTCAACTGGAAACCAACTACGGTTTAGTAACAGTGGGTAGTATCTCATCGCTTAAGTAATAGTCCAACCAGGGTAGAAACACCACTATCACTACCACTACAACTTCATTTTCACTAAAAGTAATGTACAATCTACAATTTATACAAAGAGAAAGAAAATAAACCATTCAAATAACTTACAAAATCTTTAAATTTGATGTTGAGAACTTATACCATTAGGAGGAAGAAGACCACAAAGATCAAGCCGATCTCTCTCCGTCATCAAAAAAACAGCCCCCTAATTAAAAATCAGACCACACTCATCAATGATTTATTCAAATATACACAAAATTAACTGGAATCATCAAGAATCATTAACTGTTCTCCGAAGCAATTTCGCAAATCGGTGAAGAGCAGTAAAGTTAGTAAATTCCTAGGCATGCTGAACAAACAACAAACATCATCTGTAAGTATCACTTTTTCCCTCAACTGCATTCAAGGAGTGAGCTCAGGGAATGCAGCACTTATCACTAGTTACATGAAAAGCAATCAAGGAGTGAACTCAAGTTATGCAACACTTATCACTAGGGTTAGGGATATGGTAAGTGAGAAGGGTGAAAATACAAATCATGCCTATTGATACACAGGTGTTGCTGATCTGCTTGATGCCTTCTCGAATCCAGAGACCATTTAAAACAACCTAAGAATCAAGAGAACATATCGATATAAATTTGATGCTTACCATGACTCGAATTCTCCACGGGAGTTGAAAATATCCAGAAAATAAAGTTCAGAAGAGACCACAGCTCAACCAAGTTGTTTTGCAGTGGGTTTCCAGTAAGAAGAAGCTTATTTTCCAGGGGTACGTATTTCAACTCTTTCAGGAATTTACACTTTGTGTTTTTTAGCCGGTGACCCTTCATGAAGTCTCAACAAGTGGGGGATGAGAGTAGTGGTAGGAAGAATACCATGGATCTGTGTTTATTGCCGATAGATTTTCCTCCCGATAAAAAACATGAGACCCCAATATTAGTAAACAGGTACAAGTACAAACATATCTTGCAGAACATGGGATCTGTGTACACATATATCTCACTATCAGACACGTGTATATAAAAAGGTACGTGGAAAGCATGCAGGCCAAAAAATCAAAACATGATGCGTCACGAAACACCGAATAAACCCCGAGGAGTTACTTTATCTCATCCCCAAAAGAGGAGCTAAGATCAACGGTGGAGAGAAAGTTAGCTGACACGGACTGACAGGGGCAGAAGACACTTGTCTGACACGAGCAGACCCCTCAACTACCCACATTAAACACTCTGAGCAGTGTACGTGTCGACCAACCTGTGGAACGAGCGAGGATGCCTCTGCGGGATCAAGGGGCAAACGCAGACCTCCGCGTGATGGACGCAAGGACACAAGAAGATAAGGTTCCAACGGTCTTCAGAGATGGGTCCCACGTTCTAACCTTATAAATACCCAATCTCCACCAAGAGGAAAGGGGATCGAAAATATCAGGAAGGGAAGGAGAGAGAGAGAGAGAAATAGTAAGGGTAAGTTAATCCCTTAGAGGAGAGAAACATGTAAACCCCAAAAGTCATTCAACTATTCGTGTAACCGTGAAGAACATAGTAAAACAACAAACCTCGTGGATGTAGGCCTTAGTGCTGAACCACGCAAACCTTGGTCTTATTTACATTTCAGCACTTTACATTCATTTAGCTCCGTGCATGTTTGCTTATATGTTTTGTTTTCCTTAATACTTATATCCCATGCACAAACGCCACGCATGGAGTTGTTGGATGAGGCCATGATAAACCCGAAGGTTTTGAGCCAATGAATCAACACCAGGGTACCATCATCATAATCTCTTTAGATGATAATGATTGATTGTGAGCGTTCGGACCCCCTCTTGGTTTGTGTGCTCACAATTTGGCGCTAGAAACAGATGGCATAAGATCTGCCAAGCCATAGGGAGCGTGGACCCAGTGGTAAGCATCAACTGCTACAAATGGGGCTTAGACCGAATGAGTCCCCTATTTGTTGAAATTCACGGGAGCGTGCCCAAGACAGAAGGAGATCTCCGAATAATTATCGAGAAGCACGCTCGACTTGAAGAAATTCAACGGGAAAACCCGAGGGCATATCCGCAGAGGTCTCACCGCACCAATTCAGCGGAACAAACCAATGGGGCCAAAAGGGGTTGCTCAGATGAGAGACCTCACGAAGATAGGAAGGAACGGAGGGATGAACGAAGAACAGGCGACCGAAAATTCGAAGATCAAGTTTACACGAAACTCAACGCTAGCTATGCTCGTATCCTACGAGAGATCAAAGGGAGGGAAAACTTAGAGTGGCCATGGTCTAAGGGAAAGCAGCCCCCGAGATCCGAGAAGTCTAAAGATTACTGTGAGTATCACTGTTTCAACGGACACCAGACCGAAAAATGCAAGAACCTTAAAATAATGATCCAAAAATTAATTGATGCGGGAGAGCTCAAACATTACATACGAAAGGAGGTTACCGAGGACAGATCCAAACGAACCAAATCAGTCCAACTTCCGGAAGAAAACCGAACAATCAACACCATCTCGTGTTCCGAAGCCACAGGACCCTCACTCACAGCGCAGATTGGAAAAAGGTTACGGAAGCAATTCGAAGACCGCTGCGAGTTATATAAGGTCGATGGGATAGCGGTGGATGAACACGAAGAATGGATGGAATCTCCTATCATCTTCGATGCCGAGGATATCGAAGAAGATATGGAAGACCATAACGATCCCTTGGTCCTAACATTACCAGTAGCTGGATGTAACCTCAAAAAGATCCTCATAGACGGGGGAAGCTCTGTAAATGTCCTATTCTATGATGCATTCAAACGGATGAAGCTCCATGATGAACAGTTGATGACCTCTTATCACACCATCTACGGATTCAATGGAGCAGCCACGAAGCCCTTGGGAGACATCGTGTTACAGGTTAACGCAGGGCCCATGAAACTGGATACCCGATTCAGTGTGGTGGACACCCCTTCCCCCTACAACGCCATTATTGGACGACAATGGGTACACAAGCTCAAAGGAGTTGCGGCAACATACCACCAATACCTCAGATTTCCAACACCTGAGGGAATAATGGAGATCAAGGGAAATCGAATCGCTACGCGAGAGTGCCAGGCCACTCAGGATCATATCAACAATGAGCAAGAAGAGCAGCGAAAAATCCGAAGAGTAAGAAATCAAGAAACCGCGAAAGAGAAAGCCGTAGACCTATTCCTTAAGGAAACTACAGGAAAAGGCTTGACGAAAGATGGTAATGTCCAAGGCTCGGAAACAAGTACCTCAACAACCAGCGAAGAGCAGAAACACGCTAAATAGCAATTAAAGAGCGCCACAGTCCTCGGAAACCCGAAGCCTGTGTTCACACCAGTATAACCCGTAAAGGAAATCAACATAGGAACGGAAGAAGATCCGAAGATGGTCAAAATTGGGACAATCATGGACGAAGGAAGAGAACATTCCTTAACCAAATTACTTAAGGAATATGCGGATGTGTTCGCCTGGAAGTTAGGAGATATGCCGGGGATTGACCCAAAAGTAATCCAACATGAACTACGCATCAAACCGGGCACGCCCCCGTTCAGGCAGAAAATACGAAAAGTGGCTCCAGAATATCATGAGGCGGTAGAAACAGAACTTCGGAAGCTACTAGATGCAGGATTTATCAAGGAAGTCAAGTACCCTACCTGGATCTCCAACATGGTCATTGTTCCTAAGAAAAATGGAGGGGTTAGAATATGCATCGACTTTACTAATCTCAACAAGACATGTCCAAAGGACAGCTATCCCCTGCCGAGCATAGATCAACTGGTTGAAGCAGTTGAAGGGTACGAAGAGCTGTTGTTCATGGACGGATATTCTGGTTACAACCAAGTAGCCCTGGCATAAGAAGATCAGCCACACACAGCGTTCTATACCCCACATGGCCTTTATTGCTACACCAGAATGCCTTTCGGGCTCCGAAACGCAGGGGCAACATACCAAAGGATGGTCGATGCTATCTTCAAGCCATGGATTGGAGGAACCCTAGAAGTCTACGTGGACGACATGCTCGTCAAAAGCAAGCTGCGTAAAAATCACCACCAGGACCTGAGGAATATCTTCGAAGCAATGAGACAGCATCACATGAAAGTGAATCCGGAGAAATGTACTTTCGGTGTTACCTCGGGGAAGTTCCTCGGGTATCTGGTGACGAAAAGGGGCATCGAGGTAGACCCAGCGAAGATTCAAGCCATAGTAGAGATGTCGTCCCCACAGAATCTGAAGGAAGTGCAGAAGCTCAATGGGTCCATAGCAGCGTTGGGCAGATTTATTGCACGGTCTTCGGACAAATGCAAACATTTCTTCAATATTCTTAAAAAAGGGAGCAGGTTCGAATGGACCGCCGAATGCGAGGAAGCATTCCAAAAAATCAAAGAACATCTAGCTTCAATCCCGATCCTGCAGAAGCCAGACCGTGATGAAGTTTTGGCACTGTACATAGCAGCAACGGAGGACGCAGTCAGCGCGGTATTAGTCAAAACCAATACAAAGGTAGAACAGCCTATCTATTACGTCAGCAAGACACTCAATTCCGCGGAAAGAAATTATACTAGTATTGAACAACTCATCCTCGCACTGGTATGGGCTACCCAAAAACTGAGAACCTACTTCCTAACTCACCTCGTCAGGGTACCATGCAAAGCACCATTGGAAGCAGTCCTCAAAAGCACGGGAAAAGTGGGCCGAATAGCCAAATGGAACACCCATCTGGACCAATTCAACATCATTCATGAAATTCAACATTCTCAGAAGTCCCAAGTGCTGGCAGATTTCTTAGCAGACCTCCCCCTTGACAACGACGAAGAGATTAAGGGAATACCAGAAGCCGAGGAAGAAATCAAGGATCCAATGGATATCCTCGAACCTGCGAGTCATAGACAATGGGAAGTCTTTGTCGACGGATCTAAAAATAAGGAAGGAGCAGGAATAGGTATTGTCATTATCACCCCAACTGGAGAAAGGATTATACAGGCACTTAGATTGGAATTCAAAGAGCATACCAACAACATTGTTGAATACGAAGCTGTCGTACATGCCCTACGTATAATAATAGAGATGGGGGTAACCGATGTAAGGCTGACAAGTGATTCGCAGCTTGTCATACGGCAAATAGTGCTCGAGTATAATGTGTACGATGACACCCTTTCAGCTTACATGGCCTTGGTCCAAACATTGGCATCACAAATCCCGAACATTAAGTTCCGGCACTTATGCAGAAGGGACCTCAGGCACGCGGATGCCCTAGCATATATATCATCCATGCTGAGGGATAAAAATGCCGAAGGTATTAAAATAGCAAGGGTATACGAGCCTTCGATTGCATCTCAATTCTCCTTCGCTACCAATCAAGATGTGATGGAAGAAAATATCGAAGACCAGGTAGGAGAAGACATCCATAATGACTTTGATGAAGAGGACATCCTGTCAAGAGCAAATCAAGACGAAGACTTCAGCAACGAAGATGATTGGAGGGTGACAATACATGCCTTTCTGGAAAAAGGAAGCTTACCTGCGGATCGGAAACAAGCTAGGAAGATGCTCTCCAAAGTGGGAAGATATGATCTTCGGGAGGGGGTCCTGTATAGGAAATCCTTCCTTGGACCATTACTACGCTGCTTGTCCCGGAAAGAGGGGCATCGAATTCTAAATGATATCCATTATGGTGACGCGGGGAATCATAGCGGCATGAGATCACTAGCTGACAAAGCAAAAACGCAAGGATATTACTGGCCGACAATGATACAAGATGCCGCGAGGATGTCCCGACGATGTGAAGAATGTCAGCGCTTCGCGAAAAAAATCCACGCGCCGGCAACAATGTTAAACTCTGTCGATAGCCCGTGGCCATTTGCAAAATGGGGCGTAGACATCGTCGGGCCTTTCATCGAAGGATCAGGGAAGAGACGATTTTTGATAGTAGCCACGGACTACTTCAGTAAATGGGTGGAGGCTAAGGCCTTGGCCAGGATCAGAGACGCGGATGTGTTCACTTTCATATTCCAGAACATCATTTGCAGATTTGGTATACCTGCGGAAATTGTATCTGATAACGGTAAGAAATTACAGGGAAAAAATGTAGACATGCTCTTCGACACCTTCAAAATAAGAAAGAACAAGTCCACCCCCTTATACCCTCAAAGCAACGGACAAGCGGAAGCTACCAACAAGACCCTCGCCCTTATACTCAAAAAACAATTAGACGAGCATAAGGGAAGATGGTGCGAACAACTGCACAATGTCTTATGGGCATACAGGACAACACGAAGATCCGCTACCGGGGAATCCCCGTTTCTTCTAACTTATGGAGCTGAAGCAGTCATACCTACGGAAATCCTCATGCCAACCACGAAGACCGAAGCTTGGGAGAAAAACCTCACAACAGATATGATGTTATAAAGGTTGGACGACTTGGAAGGAAGAAGGGAAGTAGCATTGCAAAAGATGGAAAATTATCAACGAAGACTAGCAAGGGAGTACAACAAAAAGGTAAAGCTACGGAATTTTGTAGAGGGACAGTATGTGTTGAGAACAATCCCACGGTATCAGCAAGAAAAGAAATGGGGAAAGTTAGCACCTACATGGGGAGGACCTTTTATGATCCACGACATTGCGGGTAACGGTTCCTACTACCTTCGTAATCTAAAAGGCGAGGTCCTCCGGCATCCTTGGAATGCTAAATGGCTCAAACCATACTTCCCATAGAAGCAACGCAGATTTGAATCTGCTTGGAGTGTACCAGAAGAAGAAGGGAGCCTGACCGCTCCACATGTTTCTATCTCTGGAAGAGGAATTGCAGACCTCAACTTATCAATCAAACAAGCTTTCAAATTATCAAGTCAGTGGAATCTGCCTACAATATTGGGGAAAGTAGTTAATCTACAATCTCTCAGGGCTCCCCCATCAGTGTCCATAAGTGTAGGACCAGGGGGAAGGCACCCAGCAGAAAGAGATACCCAACCAATCTTAAGGCAACGGGTCGACGGAATGGGTGCGTAAATATTTTAATCCCATATCCTAGAACGTTGCCCCGGCCCCCACCATCTGGGAATCCTCTGGCCCAGGATTCGCCAGCGGGGTGACAGGTCTCAAGACGATCACGAAGGTACCTTCCTTCAGTATCACACTCAAAAACACTTAAAAACTTTTGTTTTGATTTTTCACAAATACTTAAAAATAAAAACAAAACAACATTGTAGGTATATCAAGAAGAGGATTCATTTCATAAAGGGTGATTACAAGAAGTGAAAGGCCAAAGTCAAGGATACACAATCAAAAAATATTCCTTTTACAGGATCATCAGCAAAAAATATCCTTGTTACATGATTACAAAAAGTATAATGATGCCGCGGATCCTACAAAACGCTGCGATCTCTACCTAAGTGGCGGCCTCATCGGCAGGATTATTCCGAAGACTTGATGGGACGCTCCCACCAGAAGAGGGGCCCGAGGAGCTGGGCAAGGCAGAAGGAACGAGACGACGAGGATAGTTCTTCACGAGACCATGTTCATTCCTTAGGCCAAGTTCTATCCTCTCCAGCATCTTGTTCGTCTCCTCAGCCAATTGACAATGAGCCTTGTGTTTAATAACTGTTGTCCGCTGTTGGGCTTGGGATAATAACGAAGATAGCCGATTCACTTCTCTAGAAGCAGCACCAACGGCCTCCTCGCGGGTTGCTGCTAAATTCTTGAAGTGATTGGTCTGTTCTTCCTGCTGCGCTAAGGAAGATTGAGCCTTTTCAAGTTTTTCATTTGTGACGCGAAGGCGTCCCTCGAGCTCTGAAAAAGACAACACCACGGAGTTAGCGTAGAAAAAAAAACAAGGTCACACTCGATGAAATGGGATTATACCTTCGACACAAGCCGAAGCCTCTTCATACTCATTAACAACCGCATCTCGCGCTTCATCAAGATGATCATATTCCGTGGATAATTTCTTATAGTCTAGTTGAAGGTTGGTGAGAGTAAATTGACAGGCATCTAATTCTACCTGCTTCATCGAGTCCATATGACGAAGGTGGTCGACCTCTTTATTTATCTCTGAGACCCCTTTGCTGAGTCTGTACATGCACACTTCGAGATTCCTCTCAGACTCAGCATGACGAGCTACGTCGGCACGAGACGCGGAAAAAGCATTGCTGAGAGCGTAGACTTCAGCACGAGCATCATCTCTTTCTCTGGCAAGACAGAGCATATTATCCCGGACCCCTGAAAGAGGAATGGATCGAGCCGTCTGTAATTCTTCTTCCAACAGCTGAATCCTAGATTCCAACAAGGAAGTGCGCTCACGGGCTTCCCGCAGATTATCACGGGTCCACAGCAGTGTGCCATTAAATAAAGCACGATCATGGTTGTACAGATTTTGCATGTCGACCATCTGAACATGCCGCGCGCGCCATACCTCAGCCCGAGCATCCCATTTCTTAGCTTCACTCTTAATTTTCTCAACCAAATCTCTAATACGAGATTTTTGCCGAACTCTTTCGTTTCGAAGCCATATCATCTCGGGGACGCCACCCACTGGAGATAGGGTGGGGAGACTCAGACAGAACAACTAAGAGATAAAAGAATGACGACATACGGCGAGGGAAAAGAACCAAACCTGTGAAAGTGGAAACTTGGCTACGAGTTTGCTCTAACTCAGCGCGCACTGCAACAAGTTCTGAACGAAGATCAGCCTCTGTTTCACCCAGCTTTTCTTTCTCCTTAAGGCTTTTCTTCAACTCTTCTATTTCCACCTCAGCCGCATATAATTCCTTTTCTCGGTGACGAAGCTTAGCCTCGAGCTTCAGAGATTTCGCTTTGAAGAACTGATACAGCACGTGGTTACAATGCTCGCTCCTCATCATCTACACATCAAGATGACAAAACATTATTTCACCGAAGCGTCTGATCGTCACGTAGAAGTATGTACGAAAATTTACCTCCAGCACACGCTGCTGCGGAAAGCCATATTGATACCCGTCGGCGATAGCCATCATATCGGCAACGGAAGTAGGAGGATCCGGCACGAGGGTAGCTTCGGGAACAGTCAACCTTTTTCCCCAGGCTTCAGACACCTGCGCCTTAGAAGACATCTCCATCATGCGACGGGTATACGCGGTTGATTCCTTTTCCCCAGCAACAACAGGAGCGGGATGAGAGACAAACAGAAGATTCTTTTCCTTAAACCAATCCATGATGGCGTCCTCACCCTCAGACGTCGGCGACTGGGGAAGACTATCGGCAGGCGCATCAACGACATATTTTCCTTTCTCTGACACGACCCCCTCAGCACGAATGTTGGCATGCTCCTCCGCGCCTACATGCACAGCAGGCTCCTCCGCACCAACATCTTCTACAGTAGCATCCCCATTACCATCACCACCAAGAACATCCCAATCATCATTGGGGGAAAGTAAAGAGAAGTCCTCGGGAAAATCGAGGGCTTCGTCAAAGAACTCCCCCGTGGAATACATCCGATCAAAAGAAAATTCTTGAGAAGTGGGAAGGGTATCCGCGACATCACCAGCAGGGACGGAAACATCCCCGATGACAATGTCATCAGCCACCACAGCTTTGTTCCTTCCTTCATCACCAGCGTGACCAGCGAAGACCTCTTCTTCGACATTGATAGGGGAGGTACCAGTACGTTCCTCCCCATCTGTAATCTCGTCCTCAGCAAACTCTTCGTTCACTGGACTAGTAACTTCTTCTTGGGCTTCAACCTCGCCCATCACCGTAGTAGAAGACTGCTTCGGCCTAATCTTTTTCTTCTTCAATACCTGAAACCAACACCACAAAAAGAATTATTTTTCCCGTCTGATGGAAGTTCTAAAAAAGAAGCGCAGCTAGAATCTGCGTACCTGAGCAGCTGATATATTCTTCGGTGGGAGTATAGCACCGGAACCATCCTCCTCGTCTCCCTCTACGACGTCCAGGGCATAAGGAAAATTCATGCCCGCAAATTTCAGACGCCAGGGGCAGAAATCTCCATAGCGAACAGGAGGAGATTCGCGCGGCTTACTATTCTCGGTAGGCCGCCAACCGCGGGGACCAGGAATCCAACCGTAAGCCCACGGACCAACTATCTCGATAACGGTGGCGTGCCACTCGTAGTCATGATCGCGCTTGATCCTCTCTCACGCGGGGAAGAGTTTCCGACGACTGGACGCCTCCGTGCCAGGAACATACTTCAGCTTGGCATCGCTGACCTCATTTAACAGACGAATCTCGCCTCGAGGAGCAGGGAGATTCCGAAGGCTGACACTCCACGGCTTGCGATTCCTACTATTGACGTAATCACCGAAGGAGTTATTGAAATTCTCAGGAGTATACCATTCCTTCTCCATGGGATTGGGGACGTAACAAGTCATCGACGTTTTCCCCTTACTCCGCAGATAGCATTCCTTCAGGGCGCGGAGATAATTCCCCGATAGTTGGGATACGGAACGGCTGTGAGTATTGGTGGAAGAACCCTCACGACTAGCGAGCACGTCGTAGTAGAAGGAATCACCTGATTTGTACAACGGCAGCATGAGACCAGCTTCGAATGCCCCAACCGTCGTTAACAAATGAAATTCATCGAACTCATACTTGGAGATAAGCTCATACGTAATATCATCCTCAGGGGCATAAAAACGAACCCCGAAGGCTTGAAGCTCATGCTTTTCCTTGAATATTTCAAGATCGATATGCTTGAAGGTTACTTTTTTCCTGCTAACAGAGACACTGCGTATTAAGGGAGCAGCCTCATCCTCCTCGGCGGGGCCGGATGAACTAACGAACGCTTCCGAAGATTTTCTCTTCACGGGGGGATTCTTTGAAGATTCAACCCTAGGAGCTACACCCTTCGTATTCTTCCCTTTAAAAGTTGGAGAAGACCATAGATGATGCTCGGGCACTAACGAACGTAGAGGAGGAATGTCAAAAGCAACAGCGCGGGGCGGAGCCTGCATACTCCTAGTATCATCACGAGGACGAGCCATTGAGCGATCAAAGACTCTTCGAGAACCAGACGGAATTATCGGAGGAATCTCTTCCCTAGAGGACGAGGCTTTCGCTCCAGAAGAAACTCGACTCCGACGAACATCATCTTGAGACTCTCGACGCGGAGGAGATCTCGATAACCCAGAATCAGGAGTCTGATAAGTAGGCCGCGGACGGTCAGACATGGCTGCGGAAAGAATAAAATCAAGAACAAGTTACACACAATCAAAAAACATTACCAAAAATCAAAAAACACATCCATACCAATACAACCACGATAACGTAGCAACCCTAAAATTAGTATACATGCTCAAAATTTCACCCTCGAAGTAATGGCTTCCTTAATTTAAGATGAAGAACAGGGGAAAACTAGTATGCAAGCATCAGAAGAAGTTCTTCATCACAAACAAGGAACAATAGTAGCAGAAAATTCACAAATCAACACAGCATAAAACGGTGGAAATAAAGAAAAGAAAAACTTACCGGCAAAAACAGCAGTAGAAGAAACAAACAGGAGAAGCGGGCATGGTTAATGCTAAGGTGGAGAGAATTTAAGGTCACAGGTGCAATGAAGACTGACAGAAAATTTAAGATCACAGGTGCAATGAAGACTGACAGAGAATTTAAGGTCACAGGTTCAATGAAGACAGACAGAAAATTTAAAGGAAGAATGAAAACTGAGAGAGTGTTTAGGAAGAATGAAATTAAATTTTCTTTCTATCCTTAAAATACCCGAAAGAAAGAGAAGGAAATTAAGGGAGGAATGGGAAACGTGCCCGTTACATAAGCAGTTAATGCACGAATAAAAGACGTGCCCAAGTATCTAGGAGAAGTTATTAGGAGTGAGAAGAATATGCGACGATAGTTTTTCTTCAAGGCACCCATTAGTCATTAAGCCCGAAGAAAAGGGGCAAATTGTGTACACATATATCTCACTATCAGACACGTGTATATAAAAAGGTACGTGGAAAGCATGCAGGCCAAAATATCAAAACATGATGCGTCACGAAACACCGAATAAACCCCGAGGAGTTACTTTATCTCATCCCCAAAAGAGGAGATAAGATCAACGGTGGAGAGAAAGTTAGCTGACACGGACTGACAGGGGCAGAAGACACTTGTCTGACACGAGCAGACCCCTCCACTACCCACATTAAACACTCTGAGCAGTGTACGTGTCGACCAACCTGTGGAACGAGCGAGGATGCCTCTGCGGGATCAAGGGGCAAACGCAGACCTCCGCGTGATGGACGCAAGGACACAAGAAGATAAGGTTCCAACGGTCTTCAGAGATGGGTCCCACGTTCTAACCTTATAAATACCCAATCTCCACCAAGAGGAAAGGGGATCGAAAATATCAGGAAGGGAAGGAGAGAGAGAGAGAGAGAAATAGTAAGGGTAAGTTAATCCCTTAGAGGAGAGAAACATGTAAACCCCAAAAGTCATTCAACTATTCGTGTAACCGTGAAGAACATAGTAAAACAACAAACCCCGTGGATGTAGGCCTTAGTGCTGAACCACGTAAACCTTGGTCTTATTTACATTTCAGCACTTTACATTCATTTAGCTCCGTGCATGTTTGCTTATATGTTTTGTTTTCCTTAATACTTATATCCCATGCACAAACGCCACGCATGGAGTTGTTGGATGAGGCCATGATAAACCCGAAGGTTTTGAGCCAATGAATCAACACCAGGGTACCATCATCATAATCTATTTAGATGATAATGATTGATTGTGAGCGTTCGGACCCCCTCGTGGTTTGTGTGCTCACAGGATCAAATGAGACCAATTATCATGTAGTCAGAAACTGTGGGTGGGGTTGGGTGGGGAATCATACCTGCAGCTTAATAAGACCCCCTTGGAAAGTTTTCATATAACCAAGCTTCTTCGCAAATGCATCCTCCTGGAAGGAATTTTTTTTACAAAAGACAAAAGTTGAGGTGATTTTTCATCGAGAGCGGAGACAGAGAAGTTCAAAGCAAGCACATGAAGAATGTATTAAGTGCGAGCACAATAAGAATCTCTACAAATTTAAACGCTTCATACCTGGAATTCAAAAGCTCGGCTGTGACAACCCGGATTTCGGACTTCCAGCGGACACGGATTCGACCTTGTGCGTCGGGTCCGATCTAGCTAGCAAGCCCAAATTTCCGGACCGCCACTCGTGTAGGACCAGATTTTTTGTCCCAAGAGATTTAAATCAAATACAAAACTCAAATCAAATGAAAAATTATTGAATGAAATATAATACTATTTTAAGAATTACAAAACTGTAAAAATAATAATTACAGATGTAGGATCAGAATTTCGCGACAACGATACGCTCGCGAAATTCTTAACAACACATTACAAAAATGTTGCAGAGCACTTTGAGAAACGATACAATAGGTGATATTAGCTTAAACATAAGAAAAATGTAATAACTTTGCGAAGATTAGAAGATCTGCGAAATTAACATTTGTAAGCTTGCGATATCATCGCAAGCCAGATCCGAAATTAGGGGAAATCTTAAATGTATATGAGATGTCATCCACTAGGTAGCATCGTTTGCTTCAGTCCGTCATTTCTGGTAAGAAGGGAGCCATTGCTAGGTGCCTGCGCTGTCTGTTGTCGTATCAGGATATATAAAGAGAAATGTAGGAGAGAGAAAAGTAACTTATATTATTATTATCTTCTTATTCTTACCCAAAAACCAGAGAGAGGGAGAGATCTCCAAATACTCATTAATGGAGTCTCAATGTAATTCATATGTAATTCAATGATCATAGTGAAACCTAAACCCGTGGATGTAGATCAAATTGATCGAACCACGTAAATCTTGTGTCTTATTTTCTATTTTCATTATTTTTATCTTTATTTTCATATCAAATAAGTTTAGATCTAGAAATTATAGTCATGATAATACAAGGGGTGTGTTGTGGGATTTCCTGCAACTACATTTTTGGCGCTAGAAACATGGAGGAGTAAAGGATTTATCCC
This sequence comes from Papaver somniferum, assembly GCF_003573695.1. Lineage (NCBI taxonomy): Eukaryota > Viridiplantae > Streptophyta > Magnoliopsida > Ranunculales > Papaveraceae > Papaver > Papaver somniferum. The sequence goes on along the minus strand of NW_020646638.1, from coordinate 497,252 downwards.
TCATGTAGCTTGTTGGTTCAAGAAGTTTCCATGAAGATTAGCTACTGTTCATATTTTTCTAGATCTACAAAGTTTAAGTTCAAAAATGGAAATTTTATGGAAGAAATCACACTTTCAGGGAGTAAACATCATCAACAATTCAAAGACATGAAAAGAGTGAGAGAAAAAATTAGTTGTTGTGGTGATTTAAGGAAAAAATGGAAGTTTCAGTGGAAGATTTTCATGTTCAGGAGAAAGCAAGAGGCATTTTGTGAAGAAACAAAGGAAAGACGAAGATAATGATAAGAGTCAGAAGTTGTGATTTCTGTCACAAACAGAAATTCGCACAGATGGTCAAGGCTGAGCGAACAACAAGTAGGTCACGGGTTTGAATTCGCAGAGACACATATTTTTCATTTTCTTCTCATTTGCATGGGAGAATAAAAGAATAAGGAAAAAAGTTATGCGTTAATTTCGTAGAGAGGTCCTTGCACAATTGGTCCAGAGAGCAGTATGTGCGTTCGTGGTCGCAAGTTCAAATTCGCCTGCGAACATAGTTTTATTCTTTTTTTACAGAGAGCGAAAAAATGAATAATTTCGCAATATTGTTTCATTATTTCGCAAACAAGAGGCAGCACAATTGGTCATGTGCGAAGTTTATGAGCTCATTGTTGCGTGTTCGATTCCCACCTCACGCGTGCCTTTTTCGCATATTTATATTTAAGCTATTAAGGATGAAGATGAGGATAAAGGTTTACAGTTGTTTAGTTATTTCGCGCAGAAGAGTTGTCACAAATGGTTCAGTGTGATACTTCGCAAGGAGAATGTCATGGGATCAATTGTTGCCACTCGCATATTTGTTTTTGATTATTTCGCATGAGAGAGTTCGCACACTTTGTTCGCACAGAAAAGAGTTGATGATTATTTCGCACAGAAGAGAGTTGATGATAATTTCGCAGAGATATTTCGCAAAGAAGAAGCCAGGTCGCGAGATCAATTCTTGCTTCTCGCATGATTATTTTTGTTACGCGAAATTTATACAGAATTGCCTCTCACACAGTTGGAATTTGATTACTTCGCAAGAGAGGCTTAGCACAATTGGTATGGTGTGAGAATATGCAAGTAGCATGTCGCGGGTTCAATTCTTGCCTCTCGCATCTATTTTTGCTAAGCGACATTTATACTTCATGCAACGTATTTTTCGCGCGAGATTGGCAACAACAGCGAATCACATAAAAGCTAAGTACCACTTTCCTTGAACATTTTACTTTTACAGAAAATAAAAGATTTTTGATTTGATTTACAAAAAGAGATTCAATCGCACGATTACAAAGATTTCAAGATTTCAAAGATTATAAAGATTACTAAGATTTCAAGATTACAAAGACTTCAAAACTACAGAGATTTCGAGATTTCAAAATTACAGAAAACTGAGAAAATTCAATTTATATGTTTCTCTAGAATATTTCTATTGCAGAGAATAAAAAGATTTTTGATTTGATTTACAAAACGCGATAGAATCGCAGAATTACAAAGATTTCACAACTACAAAGATTTCAGAGTTACAATGTATTAGAATTTCTCTTGAATATTTACTTTGATTCAAATGATATGATATTATGAGAATGAAAGAATGAATGAAAGAGATGACAGAAATGAAAGAATGAATGAAAGAGATGACAGAAATGAAAACATGAATGAGAGAATAAAGAAACGCGAACATTTCGCAGAAACAAAGAGACGCGAAAATTTCGCAGAAACAAAAAGAGAAAGGGGAGAACCTTTATGGCGTACACCCTAGTTCGCGAATACAATTTCGCAAGAGGCAAATGTAAGACCTAAAGTACGTCATATAAGGGGGTACCTGTTGCATGGCTCTGGTAAAGGTTACACCGCCCCGGAACCTGAGTCATGGAGATTTGGGGTCAATAAAGCCCATCCGGGAGAGGCACCTTGGATTCTCAGCTTAAGCATATGACTTAGGTTGGGCGACTAAGGTAATAATGACTCTCCCAAGGAGTGCGGAATCTGATCAAGGCGCCGAGGTACACAGTTGAGTCAAGAGTGCCAGGGGCGTCTGGAGCATACCTTGACATTCTTGACAAGTCTTGGCTTATACCGCACTCGGCCCGAAGAAAATCCCACTTAGGGTGCAGTCTCGTAACCATAAGCCCTATAGGTAAAAGGGATAAGAGGCTGCGAAAACAACTGGTTGTTGTTAAGACTGGATGGGAGGATCTAACCTTGTATGGTAGAAGTACGCCTCCTTAAAGGGGAAACCAGGGGGGAGATAAGGGAGGCACCCTCCATTAGGGAGCTGATAAGTGTCTTAAGACGCAAATGTCATGAGGCTTGTTACTCGCAAGGGTATTAAGGCTTTTCATATTTGTGCGACAATCCTGAAGAGGCAATAATACTAGAGAAAAAGATAATACGAGATCAACGGGTCATTACATGAAAGTGTGAAGGCGTCCTGCGATTTCGTCGCAAGACGGCAATGTCACGGGGTTTTATTTTCGCAAGAATATTTAGGCCTTTCATATTGTCGCAACAATCCTGAAGAGGCAATAATACAAAAGAAAAAGTTAAGGCAAGATCAATGGGTTTTTGCATGAAAGTGCAAAAACATCCTGCGATTTTTTCGCAATGACAAGAGGTGGCAAAATAAGACCTTTAACTAGGAAGGAAAAATAAGACCACATAAGAAAATGAGTAAGCAAGTAAGCTTGCGAGAATGATTATACGTAAGCAAACAAGCTTGCGAATATGTAATGGAAATGAAACTGAGGCAGTGAAAATTCCGCAGAATTGATGTTATGATCATACTGTTATGAGATACTAATAGTGAGGAAAAAGGAAAGATGAAACACAAGTGAGAACTTGTGAGGAACAATAACTACACGAAGAGGAATGCATACACTAAAGAAAAATCCAGAGAAATGGAGAATGGAGGCAATTTAAAGCTGTATCAATTTTAGTGTGCAAAATGAGCTAAGTAACACAAGCATTAGCTATACATTGCAATAGATAAGCATTCTCATCATACAAGCATCATACTCGCATCATAAAAGCATTGCATAAGCAATTCATAGCATAAACATCGCATACACATTTCATAACATAATCATCACATAAGCATTATATTCGCATAAGTACTTTACAAAACTGTACGGAATAATATTGCAGAATTTCGCAATAATATCGCAGAAGTTAGCAGAATTATTCAGGATTATTCAGAATTTCACAGGATTATTCAAGAATTTCGCAAGATTATTCAGAACTTCACAAAATGATTCAAAATTTCGTAGAATGTGTCAGAATTTCGCAGAATATGATTCTTCCGAATGATGTGATTATCTCGCTCAATTATTTCACACAATTATAAGCAACTTGAAGAGATTATACTATCGCATGAGCACAAAACATGAGACAGAGGCAAGATAAGAATGAAGAAACAATTCGCACATTCAACATTTTCTCAAGGATTCTACCCTCATAGATAAAGAACAGAGGCAACTATGGATTACCAAGAAAACATTTTATGTTCTTTATCTTCTCGGCAAGAATCACCAAAAATGGAGTAATAATTTCGTATGAATAGAGGCAATACTTATTATTCTCATTGAAGGACGGATACTTCTTATATTTCGAGGATTGAATATTTTTTATACTTCATCAAGGATACTTCATGCTTCTTATACTTCTTCAAGGATACTTCATACTTCGCATACTTCAAAAGATGATACTTCTTATTTACTTCGCAACATTCCGGAACTTCACAAAAGAATAAAGGCAAGTACGTACTTTTCAAGTCTAGTATTCTTTCGCTCGTTTCTTCATCAACAAAGATCAAAGACTACTCCAACAACACGTATCTCTCTCCAACAACTACAACAATGGATTTTTTCCTGAAGATCGCTCTTCAAGCAATATTCAAGAAAAAAGAGGCAAGATGTAGGATCCGAATTTCGCGACAACGATACGCTCGCGAAATTCTTAACAACGCATTACAAAAATGTCGCAGAGCACTTTGAGAAACGATACAATAGGTGATATTAGCTTAAACATAAGAAAAATGTAATAACTTTGTGAAGATTAGAAGATCTGCGAAATTAACATTTGTAAGCTTGCGATATCATCGCAAGCCAGATCCGAAATTAGGGGAAATTTTAACTGTATATAAGCTGTCATCCACTAGGTAGCATCCTATATAAAGAGAAAGGTAGGAGAGAGAAAAGTAACTTGTATCATTATTATCTTCTTATTCTTACCCAAAAACCATAGAGAGGGAGAGATCTCCAAATACTCATTAATGGAGTCTCAATGTAATTCATATGTAATTCAATGATCATAGTGAAACCTAACCCCGTGGATGTAGATCAAATTGATCGAACCACGTAAATCTTGTGTCTTATTTTCTATTTTCATTATTTTTATCTTTATTTTCATATCAAATAAGTTTAGATGTAGAAATTATAGTCGTGATAATACAAGGGGTGTGTTGTGGGATTTCCTGCAACTAAAACAAAATCAGAGTATATTAAAACAAACAAACACTTTGGTTTAATTCAAAATGCGCAAAGCCCAAATCCCCATGATAAATAATAATTTCTTTTACGGCTAGTGTTTCTTCATTCTCTGTGGAAAAAATAGGAAAAGGGGTGAGAAAACCACAACCCAGTAGGAAGTTTCCAAAAATAATAGAGTGCATCGACAATTAAACACATGCAAGCGATACTATAATCAAAACCATGCATAAATCTTTTGCAATAATACTTACGCCATTTTAACCATAAACATTCAACACTTTCTTACTCAAATCTTCAACCTTAAAATCTAGATAATTAATCTAATTGTCATAGTTATCCGGTAAACAAACCACTACTATTCCCCCGAACAGTCTTTTTTTTCTTTCTTCAAATGATTCTTAATCTAGTTGTCAGAGTTATTCCGGTAAACAAACCATTACTGTTCCCCGAACAGTCTTCTCAGGGTAGCCACCAGTGGTCGGATACGATAAAGGCCTGACATTTCAGCAGCAAACATGTATATTAATTCTTAATCTATTTCTCAGAGTTATTCCGGTGAACAAACCATTACTGTTCCCCGAACAGTCTTCCCAGGGTTGCCACCAGTGGTGGGATGCCATAAAGGCCTGACATTTCAACAACAGATATATACATTTTTTTTTCCTAGAACTCATTTCAAATCGGCGCATTTAATTCGACGTGTACCAAACCGAATCCCAAAGAACTAACCGAAGTAAACCCCATTCACTAATGCATTAAACTTACTTTCACCAATCTAAATTCACTTCCATACACTAATGTAATGCATCAAAGTGACTTTCACAAACCAAAACTCAATTTCATGCACTAGCAGTATAATGCATCAAATCAATTTTCACAACCCAAAAACTTAATAAATATGCATTAATATATTTCCTATTTTGAGAAAAAAATTACTACCTATATTAAATGTTAAAATAAAAATCTAGAATAATTTAACAATAATGGTTAATAATCAATATATATAATTCACAAATAAATCAATTTATACAAAGAAAATAACGTAATAAATTTAAAACAAACATCATGATTATTAGCTTGAAAATCAAAAAGAAACCAATATAATTTTAATGCTAAAATAAGTTTTGATTTTGATATTAGGTAGAAACCCCCTACCTTTTTAGAAAATCCCAAACTCTTGAATCAATCCAAATCCAAACAAGACATGCACAATTCCCAAGAAGAAGAAGGATTAATAGTTTAGGTTTTCTTTTTATTATTTAAAGAAAAAGGTAGAAAGAGAAAAGTAGAAGGAAAGAGAGATGAAAGTGATGGCAAAGTGTTTTTGGGTTTTTGTGCTAAGAGACAAAAGAGAAGAAAAGAGAAGATGAAAGTGCCGGCTCCGTTATGTTTCTCTCTTCTTTTTTTTTTTTCATACACACGTATTTTTGAATAAAAACTCTAGCCAACTATTATTTACCACTCAAGTTTTGATAAGGGACACACTATTTTATAAACACACCCTAATATTAAAGTACATGCACCCCAAACACATAATAATATAATAGTGACACCAAAATTATTAAAGATACTTACACATATATATATATACACACAACCCACAATGCACAATGTACACATTCACCACAATCAAAAATCATCTTTATTATTTTATTTTATTTTGACAAATCATAAATATAATTAAAATTAATTATTTTATTCTTTATAAATTAAGATTTAAATTACAGTCCGAACAAAATATTATGGGTGGGTTTTATGGGCCAAAATCGTATTAAAAAAATTACGAGGTGTTACACTATTAAGCCTTTAAAATGAATTTCGTCCCGAAATTCAATAACAAAAAATGCAGGGTATTACACTATTAACACCTTAAAAAGACTTTTGTCCCGAAATTCAAAAATTAAAAATACGGGATGTTACACTTGAAAAAGTGTGGTCTAACAACACCACCCAATATTTCGCTTACCAATCTGTATGGACTAACTCCGAAATACTTTGCTAGAGAATCAACTAGACAGTCAGACTCAATCTAGATAAAAGTATCTAAAGGAGTTAATATCTCTCTCTTGATTTGATTTTTACTCAAGCTAAAAACAATAGCGAGTCTTTATCAAATACAAGGAATAACTTGGATGGTACCAAAGACCAATGTCCAAGTGTTAATCAATGAAATCAACAACCACAAGGTCGGATCTCCAATCGATTAACCTTTAACCCATAACCTGTATTATTTCAATTATAAAGATAAACAATATAATGCGGAAAATGAAATAACACAGACACCAGAAATTTTGTTAACAAGGAAACCGCAAATGCATACAAACCCCGGGACCTAGTCCAGATTGAATATGCACTGTATTAAGCCGCTACAGACACTAGCCTACTCCAAGCTAACTTCGGACTGGACTAAAGTTGAACCCCAATCAGTCTCCTACTAATTCAAGGTACAGTTGTACTCCTACGCCTCTGATCCCAGCAGGATACTGCGCACTTGATTTCCTTAGATGATCTCACCCACAACCAAGAGTTGCTGCAACCCAAAATCGCAGACTTGATAATAAACAAATCTGTCTCACACAGAAAAGTCTATCAAAGGATAAATCTGTCTCCCACAGAAAAACCCTAGGTTTTTGTTCCGTCTTAAGATATGAAATCAAGGTGAACAGGAACCAATTGATAATCCGGTCTTATATTCCCGAAAAACAGCCTAGATTAATCAATCACCTCTCAACAGTCTTACTTGAATACACAAGAGGACGTCGAGGAATCACAAACAGTGAGACGAAGTTGTTTGTGACTTCTTTATCTTGCCTATCGGAGAACTCTCACGATCTCAAGCCAATCAAAGATTGTACTCGTACGATAGAAGATGCAAGATCAGATCACACAACTACGATAAAAGTAGTATCGATCTGGCTTCAAAATCCCAATGAAGTCTTTAAGTCGTTAATCTGGTTTTAGAGAAGAAAACCAAAGGTTAGAGGAGAATCTACTCTAGCGAGCGCACTAGTATCACACAAACGTGTGGGGATTACTTTTGCCCAATGCTAGATGTCTCCTATATATAGTCTTCAAATCAGGGTTTTGCCTTAGTTACAAAGCAATCAATATTCACCGTTAGATGAAAACCTGATTTAGATTCAAGTTAATATTTCTCAACCGTTAGATCGAAAACTTAGCTTGTTACACACACTTGAGATATACGTTTAATGGGTTTGTGAAAACCGTTCCCAAACGTGTATGTGTATGTTGGTTCAACATAGTAACCCAAAAGGTCAACCATATGAGCATTTTATATTAACCTTGTTCTTCTTCACCATAACTAGTTCAATTGACTCAAATGAAATAGTTAGAGAGTTGTTCAATTGCTATGAGATCTTATGTAACTACACAAGACACAATTGAAACAAAGATGATTCGATTCGATTGAATCGGCTCATGAACTTTATAGCCACGGTTTGCATACTGCATTCCTTAGTAATTTAAGTTTCATGTTCAGAGCACATCTTTAGATCATAACCCACTCAAGTACGCAAACAAGTTCGCGGACTTAAGACAACCGACAGAGTTTTCCAAACTCAGCAGACTCGGCAAGGAGACTTCCTCTAGTTCGCAAACTAGGTTCGCGGACTAAACACGCAAACGAGTTTTTGGAAAATCCCAGCAGAAATTCTCAGCAAGAGAACTTCCATCAGTTCGCGGACTGAGTTCGCAAACTGAGTTCACGGACATGGCAAAGCCAATTCCTCCGGTTTCTCTCAATCAACAAAGTTCGCAAACTTCGGATTAAGGAATAGGACTTATGCACATATGTGTTTCCACACAATGCTTATATCCATCATTGGTTATATAGACCTAAACTCTCATTACAACCATTGAAACATTCTTAGAGGATGTTATATAGTTGTTACACTATTTCTCGTCAAAGCGATTTTCAAAGTGATTGAAACATTATGACTTTCGTCATTAGGTGAAGATAAACCCGATCAAAGCGAAGCGCTTTACCAACACATGATTTCGATATATAGATAGGCGGGATATAGTCGGCTCGAAATATCAAATGTGTATGATCCAGTCTATATAGCATACGACTTTTGTCTCATAATAAGTAGGAGATAGAAGAGATAGACTTTTGAGTGATAGATAAGTTCAAGTCTCTACATACCTTTTTGTTAATGAAGTTCCACGGTTCCTTAATTAGATCTTCATCGTTGTATGACGAATCGCCATGAAGTCCTTGAGCTCAACTACACTTTTCTATCCTAGTCCAATATTTAGTTATGTAGACTAGAAATCAAGACTCACAGTTTTGATCACTAACATTGACAAACATGCTTGAGATAGCAACGCATGCGAGGTCGACCGAGCTATGCTCTAACAATCTCCCCCTTTGTCAATTTTAGTGAAAAAACTACTAATACATATGGAATACAAAAAAGATAAACTTTAGTGGCTCCTATTCCGTAGTTTAATCTTCAACGTTCCCTGAAATCTTCGTCCTTCCAAGTACTCCAATGATCCCAAAGGTTGTAAGTTTAGCATCACCGTTGTTGAAGATCCGTAGCTATAACAATGAGAGAAATCGAGATTCTCGATCATTATTATACAGTGACATATTATTATTATGTAACATCAAAGTCCAATTGCATCACGACTTTAACAATAATACTACGGTGATATGTATCACTCCCCCTTAGTCAATACTCCATCTCACATGGAAACCACTCCCCCTTACACAATGATCCGAAAATCATATGTATATGTAGTAGAACTACACATTAATTCTCCCCCTTTTTGTCAATAAAATAGGAAAAGGTACAAGAACGGGTTCCTAATGACATTTCCGAGAAGAGACGTTTCATAGACTAAAAGAAGAAATACATACCAACTTAATTTAGATGCAATCATAAAGCCGAAGCTAAATGCATTCATCAAGGAGTTTTAAGGTACAAGATAACTCCTATAAAATTCCACAGCCGCACACCCCCAAGATATTACCATTAATCACACGTTCAATAGAACTCTCTCCCATTTGATGTCATTCCCGATAGAACAACAAGAGCGACCTTCATTTCGAAAGAAAAGAAGGATTTTTAATTGGACACCAAAAACCATAGGAAAATGATTTTCTATATCCAAAACTCAATCAAATTAATCACAAGTAAACCCATGATTAATTTAATCGGAATACGCAACTAAATCAAACGAAAAAAGTGATCAATTTAATTGATTGTGCTCAACATAAGTAAACTTACGGAGCTACAACTAAGGTAATCATACGGAGATGACTAACTTAATCGTTCACATACTCAACATAAGGAAAACCTTACGGAATATACGACTACATCAACCAATATAACATAGTTAGTATAGCCGTTCATATACTCAACACAAGAACTTGTGAAATATATGAAAACTCAACTAGACTAATTACAAGAGAACCCATAATTAATCTAATTGGAATACAAACAACCAAACTAATCACGAAGGTAATCAATTTAATTGTCAAAAGTTTTGCTCGACAAAAGAAGACTTTCGGAGCAAATAACTAAATAACCAACCAAGATGATTAATTTAGTTCATAATGCTCAACATATAGCATCTTATGGAACAATCAAGAAAGCCAATAAGAATAATCGACTTAGTTGTATCGTGCTCAGCATAAGACACACAATGGAGCCTTCACGGTAATACAAAAAGAATGGATCAACAAACATCAATACCGTGGAATACATACAAGGATCTATTCTATCTTTCCATCACTATATGCATAATGACATAATAGACTTTATCCTTGTCACACAAAAGATTTTATCCTATTTTTCATCAAATAAATGACTGCATAGGCATAACTTTTGTCTTTGTCAAAAGTCCATTCGTCATTTCATCAATACGAAAACCAATTCATGAACGACTTTACTTTTGACAACATATGGGACCTTCAAGTTCACGGACGCAAACAATACATATCCCATAAAAATATTGCAATATCACAAAATCATAAAGATTAATACTGCAATAACATCATCCTCCAAATATTTTTAGAATTTAAAACCAATAAACCTAAAAAATAAACATAATAAGATGAAAACAAAATAACTATGTGTAGTCACAATCTTCGCTATTGAAAACGCTAGTTATTCTTCCAACTAATCCAAAAAGAAGACATACTAGGCAACAAAAAGAAAAGCTAGAGATAATCAGACTCCATCGTTTCCCTGACAGCAAATAGGGATATGGGCAGTACAGGATCCTCAGAGTCTTGGGGCTTGTGAATGCCAGCATTCTCTGCTTCATCAGAGAGATGATTCACTTTACGAAGATCATTGATTTGAGATTTTATGAGACCAAGGTCAGACACAACCTTTTCCAACTCAGTTTTCACCTTATCAAGACCTTTTAAAGTATCAACAAGTTGTTGTTTTGCTTCCCAAAAGTACTTAAGAAAGTCATGAACAACTTCAGCAGAGATCATATCATCCTTCTCAACATCTTCATGAGAATAAGCAAAGAAGCATGAAGAATTGGGATGATCTTCATCTACAAGTGTTCTCTTCCTCCTAGAATCAACCTCAACACTTTTGTTAAGAAATCCTTTTCCGAAACCACCATAGCAAGAAGAGGAGGAAGACATTCTTTGAAAAATCCAAAAACCACAATAGGTACACGTACGCGACTTGTAACCCTAAGAGGTTGGATATTTTATCCTTGGGGACAACAATTTAGGGTTTCAAATAAACTATTGACTAGGGCCAGAACGGAATTCGTTCGAGTACAACAAATACCCAAGAAATAAAGTCCTTCAAACATTTGAAAACAGGTCCTAAAAACAAATTTTAAGACAGTATGCAACATTTTCTTTTGACTTAACCAATACTTCATCTTAGTGGATCTGTCAACACAAGTTTAGCTATGGACGATAAGAAAATAGCTTAACTTAACAGATGCAAGCAACAAGTATACTTGTTTTTAACACAACTTACTCAACATGATTTTATATGAGTATTTTTTAGAACCTTGTGATTAATTAGCACAACTAGGAGCCTACAGGCTCATTACGAGGTTTATGTCTTTAGTTAAGTTTGTTTTTCCTCTTAGTCTTAGAGAGGGATCCTGTTTGACATGAGAAATTATCATAAAATTTATTGTCTTCAAAGTAAGAGACATAGTTAGAGTTCTTATCAGAAGTGCCTTGACATGAGGAAGAAGATAATCTGTTGACAAGCTCTTTGTATCTTACAATTATCTCTTTAATATCCTTTCTTATCTTATCAATTTTCCTTTCTTCTGGAATGATCTTATCAACAGGAACAATGTTTCATTTAGAGACAAAGCTTTGAACTTCCTTAGGACGATGTTTATTAAGACGTCTATTCTTCCCTTGAACATTGGAGGAACTCACTGTACTGACTTTCCTGGTTGCATACACAGGATATGTATGAATACCAATTTTCTCAATCATACGTATGTCAGTTACACCTTTGAGAATCAAATCTTGGGTGTGTTGAAGTCTAACTAAGGAGTCTTTATTCAACTTGGAGTTTCTATTTTGTCTAACAGAACACTTGGTCTCACAAACAAGACATACCTTTTGATCATATGAATGATTGGAGGATGTAGTCTTAATATTACCGTCAGAAGAGTTGTCTCTTTTACAGAATGTCCCAAGTTCATGATTGGAGGAAACATTAGGAACATCTGTATTTACTTCTGAATGTAAAGCATCAGAAGTTCTTGGTACATTAGATTGCTTTGACCATCCTTGAATGGAGAGTTTATTCATGCGGCGTTCAATATCCAAGGCATCCTTTTCGAGGCTGGCCTCAAGAGTCAAGCATGAAGACTGATCTTCAGCGTTGCCATGGACTTTGCAATCTCTTACAATACCAAGAAGAGCATTGACATGGTGTTTTAACTGATTCATTCTAACAGCTTGAATTCTAACAAGATTTAGAATCAATTTACTCTCTCATTCATTAGAAGAGAAGGTCTCTTTCGAAGGATAATCATGAACACTCATGCCATTGTTTGTCTGTCTCGTCGAACCACAAGGTTTCTCTATATTCGAGATTGAACTTTTCTCTTTAATAGATTTAGACGAGAGAGAATCTTTATTACTAGTGACGCGTTTATCAGAGAGAGTACTCTTGTCCATAGATTCAGATCGCTACAAACACAGACTTGTAAGGTCTTAAACGTGTTTGCTAGCTCTGATACCAATTGAAAAAGCGGGGGTCTAACAACACCACCCAATATTTCGCTTAGAAATCTGTATAGACTAACTCCGAAATACTTTGCTAGAGAATCAACTAGACAGTCAGATTCAATCTAGATAAAAGTATCTCAAGGAGTTAATATCTCTCTCTTGATTTGATTTTTACTCAAGCTAAAAACAATAGCGAGTCTTTATCAAATACAAGGAATAACTTGGACGGTACCAAAGACCAATGTCCAAGTGTTAATCAATGAAATCAACAACCACAAGGTCGGATCTCCAATCGATTAACCTTTAACGAACAACCTGTATTATTTCAATTATAAAGATAAACAATATAATGCGGAAAATGAAATAACACGGACACCAGAAATTTTGTTAACGAGGAAACCGCAAATGCAGAAAAACCACGGGACGTAGTCCAGATTGAATACACACTATATTAAGCCGCTACAGACACTAGCCTACTCCAAGCTAACTTCGGACTGGACTATAGTTGAACCCCAATCAGTCTCCCACTAATTCAAGGTACAATTGTACTCCTACGCCTCTGATCCCAGCAGGATACTGCGCACTTGATTCCCTTAGCTGATCTCACCCACAACCAAGAGTTGTTGCAACCAAAAATTGCAGACTTGATAATAAACAAATCTGTCTCACACAGAAAAACCCTAGGTTTTTGTTCCGTCTTAAGATATGAAATCAAGGTGAACAGGAACCAATTGATAATCCGGTCTTATATTCCCGAAGAACAGCCTAGATTAATCAATCACCTCTCAACAGTCTTACTTGAATACACAAGAGGACGTCGGGGAATCACAAACAGTGAGACGAAGTTGTTTGTGACTTCTTTATCTTGCCTATCGGAGAACTCTCACGATCTCAAGCCAATCAAAGATTGTACTCGGACGATAGAAGATGCGAGATCAGATCACAAAACTACGATAAAAGTAGTATCGGTCTGGCTTCACAATCCCAATGAAGTCTTTAAGCCGTTAACCTGGTTTAGAGAAGAAAACCAAAGGTTAGAGGAGAATCGACTCTAGCGAGCGCACTAGTATCACACAGACGTGTGGGGATTAGTTTTTCCCAATGCTAGATGTCTCCTATATATAGTCTTCAAATCATGGTTTTGCCTTAGTTACAAAGCAATCAATATTCACCGTTAGAAGAAACCCTGATTAAGATTCAAGCTAATATTTCTCAACCGTTAGATCGAAAACTTAGCTTGTCACACACACTTGAGATATACGTTTACTGGGTTTGTGAAAACTGTGCCCAAACGTGTACGTGTATGTTGGTTCAACATAGTAACCCAAAAGGTCAACCATATGAGCATTTCATATTAACCTTGTTCTTCTTCACCATAACTAGTTCAATTGACTCAAATGAACTATTTAGAGAGTTGTTCAATTTCTATGAGATCTTATGTAACTACACAATACACAATTGAAACAAAGATGATTCGATTCGATTGAATCGGCTCATGAACTTTATAGCCACGGTTTGCATACTGCATTCCTTAGTAATTTAAATTTCATGTTCAGAGCACATCTTTAGATCATAACCCACTCCAATATGCAAACAAGTTCGCGGACTTAATACAATCGGCAGAGTTTTCCAAACTCAGCAGAAAATATCGGCAAGGAGACTTCCGCCAGTTCGCGGACTAGGTTCGTGGAATGAGTTTGCGGACTAAACACGCAAACAAGTTTTTGGAAAATCCCAGCAGAAATTCTCGGCAAGAGAACTTCCGTCAGTTCGCGGACTGAGTTCGCAAACTGAGTTCACGGACTTGGCAAAGCCAATTCCTCCGGTTTCTCTCAATCAACAAAGTTCGCAAACTTCGGATTAAGGAATAAGACTTATGCACATATGTGTTTCCACACAATGCTTATATCCATCATTGGTTATATAGACCTAAACTCTCATTCCAACCATTGAAACATCTTAGAGGACGTTATATAGTTGTTATACTATTTCTCGTCAAAGCGATTTTCAAAGTGATTGAAACATTATGACTTTCGTCATTAGGTGAAGATAAACCCGATCAAAGCGAAACGCTTTACCAACACATGATTTCGAGATATGGATAGGCGAGATATACTCGGCTCGAAATATCAAATGTGTATGATCCAGTCTATATAGCATACGACTTTTGTCTCATAAGAAGTAGGAGATAGAAGAGATAGACTTTTGAGTGATAGATAAGTTGTAGTCTCCACATACCTTTTTGTTGATGAAGTTCCACGGTTCCTTGAGTAGATCTTCGTCGTTGTATGATGAATCTCCATGAAGTCCTTGAGCTCAACTATACTTTTCTATCCTAGTCCGAGACTTAGCTATGTAGACTAAAAATCAAGACTCATAGTTTGATCACTAACATTGACAAACATGCTTGAGATAGCAACGCATGCGAGGTCGACCGAGCTATGCTCTAACAACACTATTAACCTCTTAAAAATAATTTCATCACGAAATTTAAACTATCAAGGATGAAATATTTTAGAGCTTAACTTGTTAAATATTTTACTTTAACATTCATAAACGCAAACAATTTTTATTTTACTTTTATGTAACATGTTTTATTTATTTACCTTACCCCATTCCCAAAATAAATTAAACACGGCCAACGTAAAAATCATGTTACACAAAGAAAAACCCGACAAGAAAATACGCCAACTAAAACTCAGAAAACTGTTTTGATTACTGAATAATGAAATCACAAAAAGCTTTCAAAAACTGGTAAGTCCACACGCACAGTCCAAGTAAATCGGAACCGTTCTCTGATACCAACTGTGACAACCCGGATTTTCGGACTTCCAGCGGACACGGATTCGACCTTGTGGGTTGGGTCCGATCCAGCTAGCAAGCCCAAATTTCCGGACCGCGACTCGTGTAGGACCAGATTTTTCGTTCCAAGAGATTTTAATCAAATGCAAAACTCAAATCAAATGAAAAAATATTGAATGAAATATAATACTATTTTAAGAATTACAAAACTGTAAAAATAATAATTACAAAATCAGAGTATATTAAAACAAACCAACATTCTGGTTTAATTCAAAATGCGCAAAGCCCAAATCCCCATGATAAATAATAATTTCTTTTACGGCTAGTGTTTCTTCATTCTCTGTGGAAAAGGTAGGAAAAGGGGTGAGCAAACCACAACCCAGTAGGAAGTTTCCAAAAATAATAGAGTGCATCGACAATTAAACACATGCAAGTGATACTATAATCAAAACCATGCATAAAATTTTTGCAATAATACTTACGCCATTTTAACCATAAACATTCAACACTTTCTTACTCAAATCTTCAACCTTAAAATCTAGATAATTAATCTAATTGTCATAGTTATCCGGTAAACAAACCACTACTATTCCCCCGAACAGTCTTCTTTTTCTTTCTTCAAATGATTCTTAATCTAGTTGTCAGAGTTATTCCGGTAAACAAACCATTACTGTTCCCCGAACAGTCTTCCCACGGTAGCCACCAGTGGTGGGATGCCATAAAGGCCTGACATTTCAGCAGCAAACATATATATTAATTCTTAATCTATTTGTCAGAGTTATTCCGGTAAACAAACCATTATTGTTCCCCGAACAGTCTTCCCAGGGTTGCCACCAGTGGTGGGATGCCATAAAGGCCTGACGTTTCAGCAGCAGATATATACATTTTTTTTCCTAGAACTCATTTCAAATCAGCGCATTTAATCCGACGTGTACCAAACCGAATCCCAAAGAACTAACCGAAGTAAACCCAATTCACTAATGCATTAAACTCACTTTCGCCAATCTAAATTCACTTCCATTCACTAATGTAATGCATCAAAGTGACTTTCACAAACCAAAACTCAATTTCATTCACTAGTAGTATAATGCATCAAATCAATTTTCACAACCAAAAAACTCAATAAATATGCATTAATATATTTCCTATTTTGAGAAAAACATTACTACCTATATTAAATGTTAAAATAAAAATCTAAAATAATTTACCTGGCTAAATTGGGGCCTATGCCACTTAATTGGGGTCTATGGATTTTTCATCCACCCCATAAAGAATGATAAGGGGTGTCTAAGTTTGATGAAACTACTGATGGATTTTCAAATGATGTTGTAGTTGTGGTAAAAACTGGGTTCTTTTCAGACTTGTGAAGGAAATAATTTTTAGACTTAATAAAAATAAAGATAATACAAATTAAATTCAAAGGTGAAGTAAATATTATGGAAAGACCAGGGTTCAGGATTTCACCATACACCAAAATTCATGTGATTCAATGATAATTCTTATCATGCAATTCTAGACATTATAATTCCAATCAAAAGTAATTGTGATTCTAATCATTGCCTAAATCAGACTTTCAAAATATCCATTGTTAATCGCAAGCATGAAATATCAAAAGCAATAAACCAAGCATATTTCATCAAGAGAAAACACAATTAATTAATAAAAATCATTTATTCAATTTTCATTCGGTGCAATTAATCATAAAAGGATTGCATAAATAAATTTAAATGAATTTTACCACATAACTTTTGGAAGAATGGCTTCCTCCATCACCCCTGGGATTGGGTTTAGCTCCTCATCCCAAAAACACACTCACAAGATGTATCCATGGATTAATAGGTGTTTTTATTGATGTAAATAATGTAGAATTGAAGTTTGTAATGCTGTAATAGTGTTACAGTGTCACTGTTACAAAAGGGAAAGAGCTAAAAATTAAACGATACTTTTCTGTTGCTGTAAAACAACGACACTCGTTTCTGGTTTTAAGACTGTTGAAGAACGACTGCCTTAGCAGGTATGTTCTTCCTCTTCTTCTTCCTCCTCGAACAGCAGCAGCAGCAGCAGCACTGTAACTCTCTGTAATCGCTTCTCCTCGGCTCTCCTGGACTCTAAGCTCTCTCCTAAGGTTTTCTAAAACTTTCTAACCCTCTTTATGACTTGAACCAACTCTTATATATCCCACAGACCCCAAATATCTCGTATAAATTCAAGATTTCTTCTCTGTGCAGTTAAGAGAATATCTCTCTTCAATCCTCCCTGTACGCGTCTTCTGGCCTCTTCTGAGTTATCTAAACTCTCCAAACTCCAACTAAGACTTGAACAGGACCAGGTACATCCATATCCTGGCGTAAAACTCTCACAAAATCTTTGAAAATAATCAGAAAAATACGTATCCCTGTTGAACTCTGTTTTACTTCTCCCGGGCAATTCAGCCCAATTGGTTGGGTCCAATCAATCTCAACGAACCTTATATGCTATAGCAGGCCCAGAACAATCGATTCCAGTGATTTAATCTCTTAAAATCACGAACTACAATTCAAACCAAAATCTGGTTTGGTGTAACATGCATTCCCGCCATTTTCTATTTCAAATTATAAAGATGACCTCCCCCTTATCCAGTTCCGGTGTCCCTTTAGCACATGCACTGAAATGGGGTGCCCCTTATCCAAATTAGGGGTCCCTTTAGCAATTCTTCTGGGATGTTCCGCACTTTTTCAGGGTTCCTCCGGGGTATTTCCGGTACACTTCTGGGGCATTTCCGGTACACTATCAACGACAATCCCAGGGCCACATTTTTAGCCAATTTTGCCGCAAAACCTTATTTATCCAAAAACACCTACAAAAGCATAAAAGACCATAATAAGTACAAAATCGAGCACTAATAATATATACAAATGAGATATATTAGACACATAAATGTGTCTATCAAATACCCCCAAACTTATTATTTGCTAGTCCCGAGCAAATCAAAACTACAAAATAAAATCCTAACTCACTGTCGCAGGCATCGTCGATTGCATTTAGTGTATGCAAAAGCCTTTAAACCCCTAGGTGGCCCTAGTGGCCGAGTTATAGTCTCGGGAGTGCTTACTAGAGATATACCCACAAAACCTTAATACTCCAGACCTTAGCTATCTACGCAGAACCTTGGAAGGCACTAAAGAATCTCCTTGGTTGGCATACTTATTGACTACAGGAAGAAGTACCCTGATGCGAAATTCCAATTGCTGTACACGAGTTTGCACTCAAGCATACTAAAATTCATATAAAGTGACAGAGCTCTACTCAGATAGTTGCACTATGGACATCATATTCGGAGTCAAAACTAATCACATGGATAGATCAAGAAGATGGATATAGAAAAACATAGATGGTTTTGATGTTTACTAAGTGAACGGCGTTTCCCATATCTGTCTGAAGGCCTCCGCCAAAATGAACCTATCCTAATGGATTGAGATACTAATCTGACTAATATCAACACACTGGCATATACAAGGGAACCAGTGGTCGATAACCTAACTCTAGGTCAACACAACTGGCATATACAAGGGTACCAGTGGTCTACTTTATTGAATTTATTCCTTTTGGTAAAATGGTCTGGTCTCAATTTCTTTTTTTCTTTTTTTTTTTTT